>NC_057807.1:656845373-657145373 GCF_018294505.1 Triticum aestivum
AAAGAATCACTCAATAATCTATTTTTATAGTAAAGTTATTCAAAAACTAGTGGTTCACACAAATTTAAAAAAAATCAAATTTAAACTATTCAAATTAGAAAACAAATGGCACTAACAGAAAGTTTATAATTTTTATTACCTAAAAACAAAAAGAATTACATGAAAAACTAGTAAGTATTTTGTTGTAAGTATAAAAAAACAAAAAATTTGAAAAAAGTGTCACCTACTGGGCCATCACGGCCTGAATACGACTAGAAACCGAACCATGGGCCAGAATTCAGGCCCGCAGCATGCCTAGTAGGCCCACATGCACAGCGTGACAGAGATTAGACCCGTAAGCCTGCATTGAAGAGGAGCTCGAGAGGGCAGCAGTAGTGGGGTTTATAAACCACTCCGAGCCCCTCTCAACTAGAGAGGTGAGACTAAACTTTTGGCCGCAACGCGGGCAGCAACAGGCCTTTGGTCCCGGTTGGTGCCACCAACCGGGACTAAAGGGTAGCATTGGTCCCGGTTCGACGCACCAACCGGGACCAATGCTCCCCCTTTAGTCCCGGTTGGTGGCACCAACCGGGACTAAAGGCCTCTGCTTCCCGTCCTTTGGGCTGCTGAAAAGAGACATTTGGTCCCGGTCAGTGGCACCAACCAGGACTAAAGGGGGTCAATAGTCCCGGTTGATGCCACGAACTGGGACCAATACTCTATGTATATAAGCAGGACTTGTAAATTTTTCATTTTCATCGACCATTTGCCCTCCGACGACTCCGCGACCACATCGACGCCGCCAGGCTGCCGGACTACGCCGTCGCCTCCCCGAGCACTGCCCCGACGCCCTCGTCGTGCGTGTCCCTGAGCCCACCGCCGGCCTCCTCCTCGTCGCCGAAGCTCGCCCCCGACGCCATCGTTGCGCCGCCCCTACCCCAACACCGTCATCGTCGTCGTTGTCGTCGCGCGCACCGCCCCTGCCCCGACCCCGTCGTCATTGCCGTGCGCGCCGCCCCTTCTCCGACCCTGTTGTCGTCGCCCCAACCACACACCGCCGCCTTCGGTCCGGCCGGCCTTCCTCCCATTTTTTTTGCATATATATGATGTTTTTTAGATTATATGTATATGTGTGATTATATGTATGTGTGTATATATGATTATATGTCCTATTTTTTTCCAGATTTTTTGTTCATATATATGATGATTTGTTTTTTGCATTATTATACAAATGTATATATGTATATGTTCTCTGTGTATATATGTTCATCTATGTATGTTTTCTGATTTAGTGCATTTTAGGTTAGTTTCATTTTTAGAAAAGTTTTATATATTTAGGAAGAAGGAAGAAGGAAGAGAAGGAAGAACAAAGAAGAAGAAAAAGTTTTATATATGCAAAAGTTACATTTTAGAGGAGAAATAAATAAGAAGAGGAAAAAAAGAAAAAAAGAAGGGGGGGTGGGGGTCGATATATCCCCTCCCCGATAACTTCGACATGAGGGGGGTGGGGGTTCGTATGATATTTTTTGTGCATATGATGTTTTTTTATATTTAGGTTGTTAATTAGTAGATATCGATTTTAGGTTAGTGCATAGGTTAGTGTAGAGGAAAAAGTAAAATAAGGAAAAGGAAGAAAAGAGGAAGAAGAAGAAAAAGAAGGAGTGGAAAAGGGGAAATAAGAAGAGGAAGAAGGAGAAGAAGAGGAGAGGAAGAGGAGGAGAAATAAATAAGAAGAGAAAAAAGAAAAAAAAGAGGAGAAGAAGAAAGGAATAGAGGTGAATAAGAAAAAAATAGAATAATTTCTATTTTTTTCTTATTCACCTCTATTCCTTTCTTCTTATCCTCTTTTTTTTCTTCTTTTTTTCTTCGATCTTCTCCTCTATTCCTTTCTTCTTCTCCTCTTTTTTTCTTCTTCTTCCTCTTCTTATTTTTTATCGGGTATGTCATTGTCGATATACCACCTCCCCGATAACTTCGACATGAGGGCGGGGGGGGGGTTCGAGGGTCGAGAGGTCGAGGATCGCCGAGGGTTACTTTTGCCTAATGATAAAGACATAGTTTTGTTGAATCCTTTGACACTAAACCCTAGAAGCGTTGTCGAGGCCACCCAAATTTACTAATTTAAAAGAGTGTTGTCGTCGAGGCCACCCTGAAACCTTGAAGCGTTGCCGAGGCCACCCCAAACCCTAGAGAAGCGTCGAGGCCACTAATTAATATAATTCCTTGTTGAGATTAGCTATAGCTAGGTCTACGTTTGGCACTAATATATTCATTTGTCATGTTTGTATAATAATTCCCATGTTGCAATATTTGCAGAAACTATGGAGCACGGCCGAGACGAGGAAGCAGAACGGGTGTTGGGGGACATAATCGCAGGCGGAGGTGATGCCATGTCGTATCTCAACGAAACCGATGGTCTGAAAGGAGAGGGTGAAGCAGGCTACAGTTGTCGAACAACGGAGGAGGAAGGACATGATTATGATGGCTCCGGTGACCGAATGCCGGTGCAAGAAGGAGACCGTGATGACGGCTCCGGTGACCGAACAGAGTCCGGCCAGGTATATATATTAATTAAGCCTGTGCTGACTAGCTAATTGATGCATTCATTGTTTTGGTATCTACACACATTAACTCCCGTCTTTCTTCTTTTTTCTAGCCCTCCGGGTCGAGGACAACTTCGGTAAAGAGACGAGGCCCGAAGAAAAAGTTGCGCTCGGATGAAAGGTTCACGATCACAGCAATCGCGCGCGATGGCCAACCAGTTGAACCCCTCCGGACCAAGGATGCATTTACTGCTCAGTGCGGGGATCTTGTTAGGGACATGATCGCGATCAGCGTCGAGCTATGGAACCAGCCTAAGAAGGAAGAGCTTGAAGTTTCTTTTGTCGAAGATACACAAAAAGAGGATCTTTAGAATGCGCTGAAGGTAAATTTCACCCTACCAGAAGAGGAGGATCCGGAGAATCCAGTTATAGAGCCATTGATCAAGTCATGTGCTCTCAAGAAGATGGCAGATCTATTCAGAAGGTGGAAGAATGAGCTGAAAGCAAAGTTTGTCGACCAAAAAAAGACACCAGAATTCATCGGCCGGTATGAGAAGTTCGGAGATCAATGGGACGTATTTGTGGCCAACAAGACATCGGGGAGGAGTAAGAAGATGTCAGCGACAAACAAGATAAATGCTGCGAAGAAGGAGCATCACCATCGCACAGGGTCAGGTGGCTACCTCAAAGCCCGACCGTTGTGGGCCAAGGCTGAGAACGACCTCCTTGATAAAGGGGTCGAACCAGAGACATTGAACTGGCGAGACCGTCCAAGGACTTGGTTCTTCGGGGTTGGCGAAACCTTGGACCCTGTAACAGGGAAGTGCGTTTGGACGAGCGAGCAACTGCGAATACCCATCATGAAGCTTCAGGACTATATCGTCGCAGCGCAGGAAGGGAGGTTCGTTCCAGATAGAGAGAAGGACGAGCTCACAATAGCCCTCGGGAATCCTGAGCACCCTGGACAGACACGAGGCACGCCAGGCTCCGTTCCGTGGAAGGTTGGGTTTCCAGACGCAGGCGGTTACAAAACCCAAGAGAGGAGGAGGAAAGTGGAGCAGAGTGAACTGCAGGAGCTGCACGCAAGGGTACGGAAGCTAGAGGAACAAGAAGCAGTTCGAAGCAAGCGACCTGCCGAAGCTACCCCGCCATCTCAGTGGGAAGCAGCGTGGCTTCCACCGAGCTGCTTCAGCTGGAGACTGTCTTCACGGCTCCTGCTAGCTACCCCGTGGATTCTATCATGGAGTCTCAACATTGCCACCTTATGATGCAATGGCAGAACTACAAAGTGAAGGCGACCGTCGGCTCTGTTCGACCTACTAAACCCGGCGCAACTTTTCACTGCCGTCCAATTCCAGAAGGATATGCTAGGGTGATGGTGGACGAAATAACAGAGGGATTTGAGGAGCTCGTGCTTAACCACCCTACCAGTGAAGGGGAGACTAGGCTGGGTTCTGCTCTGAAGACTCCATGCCTATGCCAGAAGGAGCTCATCAACCTTCCGAACTGGACGCCTCTGCCTCCTCCTCCTCCTCCAGTGAGTCGGGCACTCCGCCTCCTCCTACGCCTGCTCCTCTGGTGAGTGATCAGGGCACTCCACCTCCTTCTCCGGCGCATGGAGGCACTCCGCCTCCTTCTCCGCCTGCGCCGGCGCGCCCGACCAGCCAGCCTCCTCCTTCTTCGCCTCGTCAACAAGGGTGGAAGAGACCCGCCGCTGGTCCGGCTGCTCCGGCGCGTCGTAGTCCTTCTCCTCCACCTCGTAAGCAACGAAAGAAGACAGCCGCAGCCGCTCGGCCCACTCCGGCGTCTAGCAGTACAGCCATAGGCGGGAGGCAATACAGATTCGGTCCATTTCTCAAGACTCCAGAGAAGTTACCATACGATATGACCGAACAAGAAAACGAGGAGATCTGTCAAGCCCAAGTGAAGGACTACTTCGAAACGCAAAGAGCTAAGAGACATCCACCTCCAGAGGAGAAGATAGATCCGGTGAAAGCGAAGCACACTTTGGATGCCTTGCAACGACCACCACTGTCTCCGCCGCAAACCAACTATGAGCGCATTACTGAAAAGACATATAAGGAAGCGAAGCGGTCGGGAAGCAATTGCAGTGATAAAAGGTTACAAGAACGAAGAAGTGGGGAAAAAATCCCCTGCTAGGCGAACAAGCGAACCAATCGTGCCCCTGCTCAAGGTGTCTAGTGATATCATCACTAATCATCCGGGGATCTTTCCTGCTACTAATCCTGCAGATTACATGCACGACGATGCACATTTTGATGTAATGGAGGTGGACGAATTAAAATACGAGTACGGGAAGCCTCTCGTCAAAGATGGAACAACTCTAACAACTATGATGCGAAGATTCCATGATTGGTACATGGAAACCTGCAGAAAGTTTGCAGGGGAGAAAAAAATCGATACTTTGACGCTGAAAGTTAAAGAGGATCAGCATGACCTCGTTGGAATTGAGGAGTTGTGTGTTCCATTTGAGGATTTCTTCCAGTTTTTCAATCAAAAGGCCCTCGATAAATTAACGGTCACTTGCTACTGTCTATAAGTACTACTTCTGTCATTGAGTCTCTATATATAGCTCAGCTCTTCCATTGCATGTATATATAATTATCCTCACTATATTATGCAGATTGAAGATCTTCAAATGCAGAAAAGCTGAAATGTATGATATTGGGTTCATTAACACAAATCTCATAAATCAATTTACGGTTACATTTCATCCCAAAGACACCGAGGAGAACTTGCTACGATCGTTGGTAATAAATCAAAACAAAGATACAATACTCTTTCCTTACAACTTCAAGTGAGTGTTACTGTCTTGTGCATATTCTGTTTCCCTTAATTATTACTCGAGGTTATAGTAATTAATGTAACTAATGAGTTATGCATGCGTGCGCAGGTTCCACTATATTCTCCTAAAGATTAAGCTTGAGCAGGGACTAGTAAACGCCTTAGACTCGAGATGAAAAGATTCCGAGGACTATGCAGACATGTCTAAAATGCTCGAGAAGTAAGTTGAATAGATCATTATCGCACCATATCGGCAACTTTGTTCATTTTATGATATCAAGTAATTGTTTTCTTGGTCTCGCAGGGTTTGGAAAGTATTCACCGCACAAGTTGTGGGACTGCCGCGGGAATTGCGATGGAAATACCCGAAAGTAAGTACTACTAGCTAGCTAGTTCCGCGCATCTCCCATTGATTCTAGCTACTTTCATCAATGCCCATTTATAATGCTTCATTATCAGTTTGATTGACCTCTATTTCTTGTAAAGTGCTTGTGGCAGGAAGCCGGGAATAATTACTGTGGATACTACGTCTGCGAGTTCATCTACAACGCGACGGGCAAGAATAGGCGGGGCTACTCTAAAAGACAATAATATGAAGTGCGTAAGCAAAAATATTCACAAGTTTATTTTATTATCATCATTTCTGTTGAGTTTCATTCATATATATGTATTGACCCCCTTATTCAAATTAGATGTGGGAGATGCGGAATGAACTCCTACCATAAGATCGCATGCGAGCAATTCAAGAGGAATTGAATGGATTCTTTCTTGACCACGTCATCAATAAAGCCGGAGAATACCACCATGCATGTGGAAGTTGAGTTCATATGTTAGGGTATTGTAAGAGAACTTACACATTTGTATATATATACATGTAGCCAGTAGCGTTGGATAGATATACGAAAACTTGGTGTTCGACCAATCTCTCAGAGAAGGAGAGGTCGATCACTTCCGTATATGTTCATGACGATCTTTTGTACTTCATAGTTTCCTTTATTTTCTTACTAGCTAGCTAGCGTGTCGAGTCCTCTCTATACGTAGCGTCGACCAAGCATGGAGATAAGAGAGGACACTTCTCTCTATTAGCTAGCTAGCACAATATATGAAACCGCTAAATTAACCCTACAAAACCCCCCACCTCCCACCCCCTCCCCCCTTAGAAATAAAACAAATAACCCAGCCCCTGAAATGCTGACGCGTGGAAGCCTTTTGGTCCCGGTTGGTGGCACCAACCGGGAAAAAAGGCCCCCTGCCTAGGCAAGCGGCAGCGGCCACGTGGAGCCCCCATCTGTCCTCGTTCCTGGGCAAACCGGGACTAAAGGGACAGGGCTTTAGTAACGACCCTTTAGTCCCGGTTCATGAACCGGGACAAATGGCCCTCACGAACCGGGACGAATGGGGTTTTTTCTACTAGTGTAAAGACCTAAACCAGCAGGCTCACTAGTTCAATTGTTGGTCCAGTTTTTTTAAGTATGGTTTGGAGCGATCTTGTGGGGTTGTCCGCCATGAATTAGGAGTCGCTCTCTAGGAGAAGTGGTGATGATGAAATTGTTGGAAATATGCCCTAGAGGCAATAATAAAAGGATTATTATTATATTTCCTTGTTCGTGATAATTGTCTTTTATTCATGCTATAATTGTATTATCCGGAAATCGTAATACATGTGTGAATACATAGACCACAATATGTCCCTAGTGAGCCTCTAGTTGACTAGCTCGTTGATCAACAGATAGTCATGGTTTCCTGACTATGGACATTGGATGTCATTGATGACGGAATCACATCATTAGGAGAATGATGTGATGGACAAGACCCAATCCTAAGCATATCACAAGATCGTGTAGTTCGTTTTGCTAGAGCTTTTCCAATGTCAAGTATCTTTTCCTTAGACCATGAGATCGTGTAACTCCCGGATACCGTAGGAGTGCTTTGGGTGTACCAAACGTCACAACGTAACTGGGTGACTATAAAGGTGCACTACATGTATCTCCGAAAGTGTCTGTTGGGTTGACACGGATCGAGACTGGGATTTGTCACTTCGTATGACGGAGAGGTATCTCTGGGCCCACTCGGTAATGCATCATCATAATGAGCTCAAAGTAACCAAGTGTCTGGTCACGGGATCATGCATTACGGTACGAGTAAAGTGACTTGTCGGTAACGAGATTGAACGAGGTATTGGGATACCGACGATCGAATCTCGGGCAAGTAACGTACCGATTGACAAAGGGAATTGTATGCGGGGTTGCCTGAATCCTCGACATCGTGGTTCATCCGATGAGATCATCATGGAACATGTGGGAGCCAACATGGGTATCCAGATCCTGCTGTTGGTTATTGACCGGAGAGCAGTCTCGGTCATGTCTGCGTGTCTCCCGAACCCGTAGGGTCTACACACTTAAGGTTCGGTGACGCTAGGGTTGTAAAGATATTAGTATGCAGCAAACCGAAAGTTGTTCGGAGTCCCGGATGAGATCCCGGATGTCACGAGGAGTTCTGGAATGGTCCGGAGGTAAAGAATTATATATGGGAAGTCGAGTTTCGGCCATCGGGAAAGTTTCAGGGTTCACCGGTATTGTACCGGGACCACCGGAAGGGTCCCGAGGGTCCACCGGGTGGGGCCACCCATCCCGGAGGGCCCCATGGGCTGAAGTGGGAGGGGAACCAGCCCCTGGTGGGCTGGTGCGCCCCCCTCCCCCCCCCGGCCCCCTTCTGCGCCTAGGGTTGGGAACCCTAGGGAAGGGGGCGCCTCCACTTGCCTTGGGGGGCACTCCACCCCCCTGGCCGCGGTCCCCCTTGGGAGATCCCATCTCCAGGGCTGGCGCCCCCTTGGGGTCCCTATATAAAGAGGGGGGTGGGAGGGCAGCCGCACCCTGACACTTGGCGCCTCCCTCCCCCCTTGCTACACCTCTTCCTCTCGTAGTCGCTTGGCGAAGCCCTGCCGGAATCCTGTTGCATCCACCACCACGCCGTCATGCTGATGGATCTTCATCAACCTCTCCTTCCCCCTTGCTGGATCAAGAAGGAGGAGACGTCACGCTGACCGTGCATGTGTTGAACGCGGAGGTGCCATCCGTTTGGCGCTAGGATCTCCGGTGATTTGGATCACGACGAGTACGACTCCCTCAACCCCGTTCTCTTGAATGCTTCCGCTCGCAATCTACAAGGGTATGTAAATGCACTCCCCTCTCTTGTTGCTAGATGAACTCATAGATTGATCTTGGTGAACATAGGAAAAATTTTATTTTATGCAACGTTCCCCAAAAGTTGCATCATGAGCTAGGTCTATGCGTAGTTCTCTATTGCACGAGTAGAACACAAATCTTTTGTGGGCGTAGATGTTGTCAACTTTCTTGCCACTACTAGTCTTATTTTGCTTCAGCGGTATTGTGGGATGAAGCGGCCCGGACCGACCTTACACGTACGCTTACATGAGACAGGTTCCACCGACTGACATGCACTAGTTGCATAAGGTGGCTAGCGGGTGTCTGTCTCTCCCACTTTAGTTGGAGCGGATTCGATGAAAAGGGTCCTTATGAAGGGTAAATAGAAGTTGACAAATCACGTTGTGGTTATTCGTAGGTAAGAAAACGTTCTTTCTAGAACCCTATTGCAGCCACGTAAAAGATGCAACAACAATTAGAGGACGTCTAACTTGTTTTTGCAGCAATTGCTTTGTGATGTGATATGGCCAAAAGTTGTGATGAATGATGAATGATATATTGTGATGTATGAGATCATGTTCTTGTAATAGGAATCACGACTTGCATGTCGATGAGTATGACAACCAGCAGGAGCCATAGGAGTTGTCTTAATTATTGTATGACATGCATGTCAATGATTTAACGCCATGTAATTACTTTACTTTATTGCTAAACCGTTAGCCATAGTAGTAGAAGTAATAGTTGGCGAGCAACTTCATGGAGACACGATGATGGAGATCATGATGATGGAGATCATGGTGTCATGCCGGTGACGAAGATGATCATGGAGCCCCGAAGATGGAGATCAAAGGAGCTATATGATATTGGCCATATCATGTCACTACTATTTAATTGCATGTGATGTTTATTATGTTTATGCATCTTGTTTACTTAGAACGACGGTAGTAAATAAGATGGTCCCTCATAATAATTTCAAGAAAGTGTTCCTCCTAACTGTGCGCCATTGCTAAAGTTCGTCGTTTCGAAGCACCACGTGATGATCGGGTGTGATAGATTCGTACGTTCACATAAAATGGGTGTAAGACAGTTTTACACATGCAAAAACACTTAGGTTAACTTGACGAGTGTCGGTGTCAAAACCGGCGGATCTCAGGTAGGGGGTCCCGAACTGTGCGTCTAGGCGGATGGTATCAGGAGACAAGGGACACGATGTTTTTACCCAAGTTCGGGCCCTCTCGATGGAGGTAAAACCCTACTCCTGCTTGATTAATATTGATGATATGGGTAGTACAAGAGTAGATTTACCACGAGATTGGAGTGGCTAAACCCTAGAAGCTAGCCTATGGTATGATTGTTGTTCGTCCTACGGACCAAAACTCTCCGGTTTATATAGACACCGGAGAGGGCTAGGGTTACACAGAGTCAGTTACAATGGGAGGAGATCTTCATATCGTATCGCCAAGCTTGCCTTCCACGCCAAGGAAAGTCCCATCCGGACACGGGACGGAGTCTTCAATCTTGTATCTTCATAGTCCGGGAGTCCGGCCAAAGGTCTTAGTCCGGCCAACCGGACACCCCCTAATCCAGGACTCCCTCAGTAGCCCCTGAACCAGGCTTCAATGACGACGAGTCCGGCGCGCAAGTTGTCTTCGGCATTGCAAGGCGGGTTCCTCCTCCGAATACTTCATAGAAGATGTTGAACACCAGGGTAGTGTCTGGCTCTGCAATAAGTACCACATTCCACCGTAGAGAGAATAGTATTTGCGTTAATCGGATCTGCTGACGTATTCCGCGGCGTGACATAATGCCACGGCCAGGCTTTTATTCATTTTATTGTTCTGCCTCAGCGTGTTTAGCGAGGCGGTTTCCTTGGCACGTCTTGTCAAAGCAGAGATTGTGTCCCCTTATTCCGGGATTCTCATCAATACGGGCGTGGGTAACCCAACCGCGCCATTAACTGCGGCGCTTGGGAGATAAGCGAGTTTTATTAGGCCGGTGGGGGGGGGGCTCGTGATTTTGGCCGCCCATATAAGGGGATAAGAATCCACCCTTTCCATTCACACCTTCTTCCTCCTCTGCTTATCCGTCCCCGCGCGCTCGAGCTCCAGCGCCCAAGCCCGCACTTCCCACCTCAACCTTCTCCAACCATGTCCGGAGCGGGAGGTAGATGGATGGCCTCCTCCGTTACGGAGGGGCAAATCAAAAAACTGAGGAAGGCCGGATACTTGTCTAACGACATCGCGCACCGGCTTCCAGATGTGGGGCAACTCATCCCCACCCCCAGGCCCCATGAGAGGGTTGTTTTTCTTCCCCATTTCCTCCGTGGACTGGGTTTTCCTCTTCACCCGTTCGTTCGGGGGCTCATGTTCTACTACGGCCTGGACTTCCATGATCTGGCCCCGAACTTCATCCTCAATATCTCGGCGTTCATCATCGTGTGTGAGGCCTTCTTCCGCATCCAGCCCCACTTTGGCCTATGGCTAAAGATCTTCAGCGTCAAGCTGAAGGTTGTGAAAGGCCGACAAGCGGAATGCGGAGGTGCCATGGTGGGCAAGATAGCCAACGTCACCTGGCTCGAGGGTGCCTTCGTGGAAACCATCAAAGGGTGGCAATCGGGCTGGTTTTATATCACCGAGCCGCGTGACCCTAAGTGGGTAGCGGCCCCCAAATTTCGATCCGGCTTCCCCACCCGGCTCACATCTTGGAAAGAGACGGGCCTAAAGTGGGGCAATCCGGAAGAGGTGACCGGACTCCAAACCTGCGTCCGAGACCTGGTGACCAAGAAGGTCAAGCTTGTCAACGTGGTCCAGGTCATGCTCTTCCGCCGGATCCTCCCGTGTCAACGACGGGACTTCAATTTGTGGGAGTTCGACCCGGCCCAGCACCAGACTCTATCCTGACTCTTCGAAACGAAGCACGAGGATGCCTGGAAGGTGCTTTTCAAGAGTTCCGAGGTCCCCCCTCCCGTCACCGAGGATCGTGGATTCTGTGCCAAACGTCAAGCCTCCGAAGTAAGCTTACATTTAGTCCCTTACGGTATACCCGAATTTCATAGTGTGACTTTATGTGGGATCTAAACTCCAGTTCCTTTGACAGGACTGGAAGAGGACATACGGACAGTTTGACTGTCCGGCTCCTTTGCCCGAAGGCCCAGCAGACGCGCATTTAGCAAAGTTGCTGGTTCCGGCACCTCACATGGTGCCGGAGAAGAAGGCCAAGGAGAAGGCCACGGGGACCCGAAAGAGTTCCCGGTGTCCGGGGGCGTCGGATTTGCCCGACAACCCCAACGCTCCCTCCGCCTCCGAAGATGAGGAGGAGGAGGAAGAAGAAGAAGAAGCCTCTCCCCCTCCAATGGGGGGAGGCACAAAAAGAAAGGCCGCCCTAACTGGGGAAGCCGGAGGGTCCAAGAAGGGGAAGACCCTTCTGCCGGACTACGCCCCCGACGCCGAAGACGGCGGGGGGGAATGGCCATCCAGGGTCAAGCCCCTGGCCAAATCGTAAGTGTCCAGCTCCCCGAATGACTTATTGCATTCCTTTATCATTCGATAGCTTATAACACCGAATCTAATTATGCAGTCCGCCCCGAGCTCAGCTTGGCGATTCGTTGAGCGGCTCTCTGAATTCGTCGGATGTGAATAGCGCTTCACTTCCGACGGCCTCCTCCCCTCTCCCCACAGACGATGCTGAGGTGGAGTCCTGTAGGGGACAAAACCAGGAGGAGGCGGTCCCGAAGGTGCCACAAGGCGACCTTCCGGACTCTGGGCCCAAAGGGGGCAAAGCCCCGGAGGGATCTAAGTCCGGCCCCGGGCCAGACACTGCTCTAGAACCATCAGCGGTTCTGGAGTCCGACAGGCGGCGCCTTCATAAGAAGGGCAAGCCTACGAAGCCGGCGACTTACGTCCATCCGGAGGCGCCGAACAATATGCTGGAGGCGCTTAACGGCGCCTCCATCGACGAGGAAAACCGCACTGTTATGAGTGTGGTGATTCAGAAGGTTCAGTCTGCCAAGAGCGGGCTGACGGAAGCCTGTTCAAGCCTGTTATCGGGCTTTGAGGTATGTGTTCGAAAACATATATATATATAAATGTTACCGCATAGACAGTAGCCCCTGATGCTCAGTTCGGTGTTCGGAAAGAAAAGCCGAGCTGAGGATATAAAAAGATGTATGCAGGAGTCCAATAGAAATATGTCAATATGGGAATGCAGGCTGCGCTGCTGACCTCTGCCACACTGACTGCGGAGGTCAATGCATTGAAGGAAAGCCTCGAGCGGTCCGAGAGCGAGCTCGGCCGTGCCAAGAAATACTTGGTTGCAAAATAATAACAGGACCAATGTTAATGTTGCAGGAGCCACGAACGAGGTGGCGACCCTGAAAGAGGCGGTCTCCAAGGCCGAGAAGAGTGCGACCTTGGAGCACACCGAGCGAGAGAAGCAGGAGGCGCGGGTGGCGGAGGTGCGGCAAGAGCTCCAGGCTCTTGTGGAAAAACACGAGAGTTTGGAGCGTGACTCGAAGACTCGAGAGTCCGAGCTTGCCTTGGCTCTTGAGAGTGCCAAGACCGCTAAGGCCGAAGCCCAAAAGGCCCTTCAGGAGATCGAGGCGATGAAGAAGATAGCAGCGGGTAAGGAATTCTTTATGCAAAGCAAAAATATAAAAGTTAATTATCTGCTACTTACCCGAATCCGGAGCTCTCCAGGAGCGTTCGCCGATCTGCCTTGTAGTGTGTCTGACGCCGACGCATACTACCGAGCCGAAGAGGGGAGCTCAACGGAAAAAGTGTTCTGGTCTCAGTACGCTGAGGCTGAACATCCGATGCCCCTGAGCGACCAGCTGAAGCAGCTGGTCGAGCTCCACAAGGTGGCCGAATAGGCCATGAAGGGCCTCATAGCTCGGCTGTGGCCTGGAGAAGTCATGCCTGGGAGCTACATCGGTCTGGTGCGGCGGCTGGTGGACGCGTGTCCGTGGATTGAGGTCATCAAGCACTCCGTTTGTATTGAAGGTGCCCGTCGGGCCCTTGCCCGTGCTAAGGTGCACTGGGGCAAGCTAGATGCGGAGAAGCTGTTGACGGACGCGCCACCGCCGGGCAAGGAGTATCGTACGCCCGAGATGTATTATAAGGCGTTCTGAAGGGCGCCCGCCGTATAGCGGATGAGTGCTCCAAAGATGTAATATTTGCGTAGACTCGCATGTGTTATCCTGTACGCTGAAGCTTTGTTCATATGCGTTAAGCAATGCTTGTTGATTTAAAATATTACCTTCTGTGTGGCCGTTTATCAAATCTGAGAGATGCAAGTCGTCGGCTTCGACCCCCATGCCACGAGTGCTGGGGTGTTCGGGATAAACCTGAGCGCTCTTGTTCCCATTCTTGGGTCCATCTAGGGAGGCGTTCAGCACAACGAACCAGGCCGTCAGACTTATAATGCTTTATCACTCTCACTTAGCCATATAATTCTATAATTTTAAATTTCGGCGAAGCCCCTAGTATTCGGAAGATCGAGTTCGGGGCGCTATCCACGCCTAGGCCGGATAAGTCCGGTTCCTCGCTCGAAGCGGCATAAGTCTTTAAGGACTCGAAAAAACCTCGCGAACAGCGACTGGTCTCTCGCACTATCATGACAATCAGTTTTAGCTTTCTCTACTGAGGTGTTAACCCAGCTCAACTAGGGCACAATCGCAGTAGTTCTCCCAGCGCTACCTTAGCCAACAATGCGGAACGTAAGGTACCAAAACATGGGAGCCGGGCAAACCCAACTATTGACCAAAGACATGATTCGGAGCCAATGCATATAGTGCTATAAGTTCAGGGTGCCGCACTCGTGAGAGTGTTCAGTCTTCTCACACCATGTTATGGGGTTTTGTAAGCCCCTGGTGTATTGTCCGCACCAAAGTGTACGGTTGCACAATGTCATGACTGAACATATTTGTAAAAAATAGATAAGTACAATAATAGGTAGCTATATATTGTTTATTAAAAAAGGGCTGCTGCGAAAGCAGAACGATACAAGAAGTGCGGTAAGCAAGAGATTGGAGTATTTGACATGTTCCCCTCCAGGGGAAAGCTGCGGGATTGTAAGTAAAACAGGTATTAAACTCGTTATAGAGACCACCTGGACTTTTGACGTGGCTTGTTCTCTCCCCTGGCTGTTGCATCATGTGTTCGGCGAGTGTATTGCCGGATAGGCCTTCCGAATAGTTGGGTCCTGAAAGTGTATAAAAAGTAAACGGCGGAATAGTGAGCCCCTTAGTGCGGTTGAGCCGTCTTCTGGGCGTGCCGTTGTTGTGCCCCTTCCCTTATGCCCATGATATCTCTAAGGCGTAGTTATGTACGCGTGGTACCAATGTCGCCGTTTGGCGGGGGCTGGGGTTGGGGCCGCACTGCTATGCTTGCTCGGGATGTGCCAGCCAGATTTGTTGTAGGTTACTTCGGGCTCGCTTGACGTTGTCCGGATGTTTGATACCTGGGTTGGAGGATTGCCTGGAGAGGCTACTCTGTACTTCCGCCGCTAGGGCCGCCGTGTGCTCCTCCGTTCAGAGAGAGCGTTCGGTGTTTCCAGTTACCGTGATGACTCCGCGAGGTCTTGGCATCTTGAGCTTGAGATATGCATAGTGCGGCACCGCATTGAACTTCGCAAACGCGGTTCGTCCCAGCAGGGCGTGATAGCCGCTGCGGAATGGGACTATGTCGAAGATTAACTCCTCGCTCCGGAAGTTATCCGGGGATCCGAAGACCACTTTAAGTGTAACCGAGCCTGTACAGCTGGCCTCTACACCTGGTATGACACCTTCGAAGGTTGTCTTTGTGGGTTTAATCCTTAAAGGATCGATGCCCATTTTTTGCACTGTGTCCTGGTAAAGCAGGTTCAGGCTACTGCTGCCGTCCATTAGGACTCTGGTAAGATGAAATCCGTCAATAATTGGGTCTAGGACCAATGCGGCGAATCCACCGTGACGGATGCTAGTGGGGTGGTCCCTTCGATCAAAAGTGATCGGGCAGGAGGACCACGGGTTGAACTTTGGGGCGACTGGCTCCAACGCATAGACGTCCTTGAGAGCATGCTTTCGCTCCCTTTTGGGGATGTGGGTTGCGTATATCATGTTCACCGTCTGCACTTGTGGGGCGAATCCCTTCTGTCCTCTGTTATTCGGCGGCCGGGGTTCCTCCTCGTCGTCGCTACGCAGCCCCTTGTCTTTGGTTTCGGCACTTAACTTGCCTGCCTGCTTAAACACCCAACAATCCCTGTTGGTGTGGTTGGCTGGTTGTTCGGGGGTGCCATGTATCTGGCACGAGCGGTCGAGTATCCGGTCTAAGGCCCGGAGGATTTCTTTTGAATGGCTTCTTCCGCTGACCGGGTTTGGAGCCTCTGAATCCGGCATTGACTGTCGTATCTTCAGTATTGTCACCGTTAATGCGGCGCTTATGCTTGTTGCGACGTGACCTGCCATTGTTATCCTTGGTATCCGAATTTCCGGGGCTCTTGGTTATGTTATTGCTACAAGCCAGCCAGCTGTCTTCTCCCGCACAGAAGCGGGTCATGAGCGTCATGAGGGCTGCCATGGATTTCGGCTTTTCCTGTCCTAGGTGTCGGGCAAGCCATTCGTCTCGGATGTTGTGCCTGAAGGCTGCAAGGGCCTCGGCGTCAGAACAATCGACTATTTGGTTTTTCTTTGTTAGGAACCGTGTCCAGAATTGTCTGGCCGATTCCTCTAGCTGCTGGATTATGTGGCTTAGGTCATCGGCGTCTGGTGGTCGCACATACGTGCCCTGGAAGTTGTCAAGGAATGCGGATTTCAGGTCCTCCCAACAACTGATTGACTCTGCTGGCAGGCTGTTAAGCCAATGTCGAGCTGGTCCTTTAAGCTTGAGCGGGAGGTATTTGATGGCGTGTAGATCATCACCATGGGCCATGTGGATATGAAGGAGATAATCCTCGATCCATACCGCAGGATCTGTTGTGCCATCGTATGATTCGATGTTTACGGGTTTGAAGCCCTCGGGGATTTGGTGATCCATTAATTACTTCGTCTGTGAAGCATAGTGGGTGTGTGGCGCCCCTGTACTGGGCTTTATCACGACGCACCTCGGACGAGCTTGGTCTGTTGTATTCGGCCGGGCCATACTTATTATGTCCGGCGTGACGGCTAGCGTCACATGAAGCGGGGCGCCCATGCGATCCGTAGATCGATCTTGTTTGCCTTGCCTTATTCTCCAAGATGTCTCGCAGGTCTGTTGCGTCTCCCCGTACTCTGGTATGTTTTGAGCGGTGTCGGGGTGCGGCTTGGGCTGAGGGCCTGAAGGCCTCTCTATCACGGCCACGGGGTGGCCGGTCGGGCGCATCATACGCTAGTGATGTAGGTTTAGTTGCTTCCTCCTCAAGTTGGGGTAGCAGCCTGCGCTTTGGGTAGCTCTTGGATGGGCGTTCTAGTTTATATTCTTCGGCCGCCAGGACTTCGGTCCATCTGTCGGCTAGCAAGTCTTGGTCAGCTCTAAGCTGCTGCTGTTTCTTCTTGAGGCTGCTTGCCGTGGCTACGAGCCTGCGTTTGAAACGCTCTTGTTCGACGGGATCCTCTGGCACGATGAATTCGTCGTCGTCGAGGCTTGCCTCGTCTTCGGAGGGAGGCATGTAATTGTCATCCTCATCCTCTTTGTCGGCCGCTC
The DNA here is from genome assembly GCF_018294505.1 of Triticum aestivum. Lineage (NCBI taxonomy): Eukaryota > Viridiplantae > Streptophyta > Magnoliopsida > Poales > Poaceae > Triticum > Triticum aestivum. The sequence goes on from NC_057807.1 coordinate 656,862,519, forward strand.
TCTCATGAGGGCCGGCTCCTTCATCCTCCTGCGCTGAATCCTGCTGGAGGGGGTTGTCTTCGGCACTGTCCGGCGTGTTGTTATCTCCGGTGCAGGAATCACCATTTTTGCTTTGGCGGGACTTAGAGCGGCGCCGCTGACGTCGGCGCTTCGGCTGCTTCTTGGAGGGGTCATCCTCCGTTTTCTCCTCGCCATCCCCCGCTTTAGGGGTGTCCACCATGTATATGTCATATGACGAGGTGGCTTTCCAGTTCCCTATAGGTGCTAGCCCTTGATCGTCTCCTTCATCGGCGTCCATGCTGTCGATGTCTTCGGAGTCAAAGTTGAGCATGTCGGTTAAATCGTCGACAGTGGCTACGAAGTGGGTGGTGGGTGGGCTTCGAATTTCTTCGTCGTCCGCATCCCAACCGTGTTGGCAATAGTTCGGCCAGGGCTCTCCTGTCAAAGAGAGAGACTTTAATGAATTCAGGATATTGCCGAAAGGCGAGTGCTGAAAGACGTCCGCGGCGGTGAACTCCATGACCGGAGCCCAATCGGGCTTAATCAGAAGAGGTGCAGGATTTACGGAGTCCGGATCGGAGTCCGGCACCTTGGAGTCACGGGCCTTGCGAGGGACTAGGCTGGTATCCGGCTCTATCGTCGTAGAGGTTGCATTTTCCGAGGCGGCGTCCAAGCGTCCGTCCCCGACTGACGTAGTGGGCTCTGAGCTAATGGTCGGAGCGGACACCTGAGCGACGCTCTAGGCGTTGTCCAATGAAAGAGCTAAATCATGCCCATCGTGACAGTGCAGCGTGCCTGGTCGTGGCTTGAATCCGTCGAAGATCAAGTCCCCGCGGATGTCGGCCGTGTAGTTCAAGCTTCCAAACCTGACCTGATGGCCAGGGGCGTAGCTTTCGATCTGCTCCAGATGTCCGAACGAGTTGGCCCGCAGTGCGAAGCCGCCGAATATGAAGATCTGTCCGGGAAGAAAAGTCTCGTCCCAGACCGCATTGCGATTGACGAGCGAAGAAACCATCGGGCCTAATGGCGACGACACAGAGGAACTCTCAATGAAAGCACCAATGTCGGTGTCAAAACCGGCGGATCTCGGGTAGGGGGTCCCGAACTGTGCGTCTAGGTGGATGGTAATAGGAGACAAGGGACACAATGTTTTTACCCAGGTTCGGGCCCTCTCGATGGAGGTAAAACCCTACTCCTACTTGATTAATATTGATGATATGGGTAGTACAAGAGTAGATCTACCACGAGATTGGAGTGGCTAAACCCTAGAAGCTAGCCTATGGTATGATTGTTGTTCGTCCTACGGACTAAAACTCTCCGGTTTATATAGACACCGGAGAGGGCTAGGGTTACACAGAGTCGGTTACAATGGGAGGAGATCTTCATATCGTATCGCCAAGCTTGCCTTCCACGCCAAGGAAAGTCCCATCCGGACATGGGACGGAGTCTTCAATCTTGTATCTTCATAGTCCGGGAGTCCGGCCATCCGGACACCCCCTAATCCAGGACTCCCTCAACGAGCCTAGCATGTACAGACATGGCCTCGGAACATAGAGACCGAAAGGTCGAACATGAGTCGTATGGTTGATACGATCAACATGGAGATGTTCACCGATGATGACTAGTCCGTCTCACGTGATGATCGGACACGGCCTAGTCGACTCGGATCATGTAACACTTAGATGACTAGAGGGATGTCAAATCTGAGTGGGAGTTCATTAAATAATTTGATTAGATGAACTTAATCATCATGAACTTAGTCTAAAATCTTTGCAAAAATGTCTTGTGGATCAAATGGCCAACGCTCATGTCAACATGAACTTCAACGCGTTCCTAGAGAAAACCAAGTTGAAAGATAATGGCAGCAACTATATGGACTGGGTCCGGAACCTGAGGATCATCCTCCAGCTGCCAAGAAAGCATATGTCCTAGAAGGACCGCTAGGTGAAGCACCCATCCCAGAGAACCAAGACGTTATGAACGCTTGGCAGTCACGTGCTGATGATTACTCCCTCGTTCAGTGCGGCATGCTTTACATTTTAGAACCGGGGCTCCAAAAGCGTTTTGAGCAACACTGAGCATATGAGATGTTCGAGGAGCTGAAAATGGTTTTCCAAGCTCACGCCCGGGTCGAGAGATATGAAGTCTCCGACAAGTTCTATAGTTGTAAGATGGAGGAAAATAGTTCTGTTAGTGAGCACATACTCAAAATGTCTGGGTTGCACAACCGCCTGTCCCAGCTGGACATTAACCTCCCGGACGAGGCGGCCATTGACAGAATCCTTCAGTCGCTCCCACCAAGCTACAAGAGCTTTGTGATGAACTACAATATGCAGGGGATGGTGAAAACTATTCCTGAAGTATTTTCAATGCTGAAGTCGGCAGAGGTAGAAATCAAGAAAGAACATCAAGTGTTGATGGTCAATAAAACCACCAAGTTCAAGAAGGGCAAGGGTAAGAAGAACTTCAAGAAGGACGGCAAAGATGTTGCCGCGCCCGGTAAGCCAGTTGCCGGGAAGAAGTCAAAGAATGGACCCAAGCCTGAGACTGAGTGCTTTTATTGCAAAGGGAAGGGTCACTAGAAGCGGAACTGCCCCAAATACTTAGCAGACAAGAAGGCCGGCAACACTAAAGGTATATGTGATATACATGTAATTGATGTGTACCTTACCAGTACTCGTAGTAACTCCTGGGTATTTGATACCGGTGCCGTTGCTCATATTTGTAACTCACAGCAGGAGCTGCGGAATAAGCGGAGACTGGCGAAGGACGAGGTGACGATGCGCGTCGGGAATGGTTCCAAGGTCGATGTGATCGCCATCGGCACGCTGCCTCTACATTTACCCACGGGATTAGTTTTAAACCTCAATAATTGTTATTTAGTGCCAAGTTTGAGCATGAACATTGTATTGGATCTCGTTTAATACGAGATGGCTACTCATTTAAATCCGAGAATAATGGTTGTTCTATTTATATGAGAGATATGTTTTATGGTCATGCCCTGATGGTCAATGGTTTATTCTTAATGAATCTCGAACATAATGTTACACATATTCATAGTGTGAATACCAAAAGATGTAAAGTTAATAACGATAGTCCCACATACTTGTGGCACTGCCGCCTTGGTCACATTGGTGTCAAGCGCATGAAGAAGCTCCATGCTGATGGACTTTTAGAGTCTCTCGATTATGAATCATTTGACACATGCGAACCATGCCTCATGGGCAAAATGACCAAGACTCCATTCTCCGGAACAATGGAGCGAGCAACCAACTTATTGGAAATCATACATACTAATGTGTGTGGTCCAATGAGCGTTGAGGCTCGCGGAGGATATCGTTATGTTCTCACTCTCACTGATGACTTAAGTAGATATGGGTATGTCTACTTGATGAAACACAAGTCCGAGACCTTTGAAAAGTTCAAGGAATTTTATAATGAGGTAGAGAATCAACGTGACCAAAAGATAAAGTTCTTACGATCAGATCATGGAGGAGAATATTTAAGTCACGAATTTGGTACGCACTTAAGGAAATGTGGAATCGTTTCACAACTCACACCACCTGGAACACCTCAGCGTAACGGTGTGTCCGAACGTCGTAATCACACTCTATTGGATATGGTGCGATCTATGATGTCTCTTACCGATTTACCACTATCATTTTGGGGATACGCTCTAGAGAAAGCTACATTCACTTTAAATAGGGCTCCGTCTAAATCCGTTGAGACGACACCGTATGAATTATGGTTTGGGAAGAAACCTAAGCTGTCATTTCTAAAAGTTTGGGGATGCGATGCTTATGTCAAGAAACTTCAACCTGAAAAGCTCGAACCCAAGTCGGAAAAATGTGTCTTCATAGGATACCCTAAGGAAACCATTGGGTATACCTTCTACCTTAGATCCGAAGGCAAGATCTTTGTTGCCAAGAACGGATCCTTTCTGGAAAAAGAGTTTCTCTCGAAAGGAGTAAGTGGGAGGAAAGTAGAACTCGATGAAGTACTACCTCTTGAACCAGAAAATAGTGCAGCTCAGGAAAATGTTCCTGTGGTGCCTACACCGACTGGAGAGGAAATTAATGATGATGATCAAGGTACTTCGGATCAAGTTGCTACTGAACTTCGTAGTTCCACAAGGACACGTTCCACACCAGAGTGGTATGGCAACCCTATCCTAGAAATCATGTTGTTAGACAACGGTGAACCTTCGAACTATGAAGAAGCGATGGCGGGCCCAGATTCCAACAAATGGCTTGAAGCCATGCAATCCGATATAGAATCCATGTATGAAAACAAAATATGGACTTTGATAGACTTGCCTGATGATCTACGAGCGATAGAAAACAAATGGATCTTTAAAAGGAAGATGAACGCGGATGGTAATGTCACCATCTATAAAGCTCGACTTGTCGCTAAGGGTTATCGACAAGTTCAAGGGGTTGACTACGATGAGACTTTCTCTCTCGTAGCGAAGCTGAAGTCTGTCTGAATCATGTTAGCAATTGCCGCATACTATGATTATGAGATATGGCAGATGGACGTCAAAACAGCATCCCTTAACGGCTATCTTAAGGAAGAACTGTATATGATGCAGCCGGAGGGTTTTGTCGATCCTAAGAATGCTAACAAGGTATGCAAGCTCCAGCCATTTATGGGCTGGTGCAAGCATCTCGGAGTTGGAACATTCGCTTTGATGAGATGATCAAAGTGTTTGGGTTTATGCAGACTTATGGAGAAGCCTGCGTTTACAAGAAAGTGAGTGGGAGCTCTGTAGCATTTCTCATATTATATGTAGATGACATACTTTTGATGGGAAATGATATAGAACTTTTGGACAACATTAAGGCCTACTTGAATAAGTGTTTTTCAATGAAGGACCTTGGAGAAGCTGCTTACATATTAGGCATCAAGATCTATAGGGATAGATCGAGACGCCTCATAGGTCTTTCACAAAGCACATACCTTGATAAGATATTGAAGAAGTTCAAACTGGATCAGTCCAGAAAGGGTTCTTGCCTGTATTGCAAGGTGTGAGATTGAGCTCGGCTCAATGCCCGACCACGGCAGAAGATAAAGAAGAGATGAGTGTCATCCCCTATGCCTCAGCCATAGGATCTATTATGTATGCCATGCTGTGTACCAGACCTGATGTAAACCTTGCTGTAAGTTTGGTAGGAAGGTACCAAAGTAATCCCGGCAAGGAACACTGGACAACGGTCAAGAATATCCTTAAGTACCTGAAAAGGACAAAGGACATGTTTCTCGTCTATGGAGGTGATGAAGAGCTCGTCGTAAAGGGTTACATCAACGCTAGCTTCGACATAGATCTGGATGACTCTAAGTCACAAACCGGATACATGTATATGTTGAATCGTGGAGCAGTAAGTTGGTGCAGTTGCAAGCAGAGTGTCGTGGCGGGATCTACATGTGAAGCGGAGTACATGGCAGCCTCGGAGGCAGCACATGAAGCAATATGGATGAAGGAGTTCATCACCGACCTAGGAGTCATACCCAATGCGTCGGCGCCAATCACTCTCTTCTGTGACAACACTGGAGCTATTGCCCTTGCCAAGGAGCCCAGGTTTCACAAGAAGACCAGGCACATCAAGCGCCGTTTCAACTCCATCCGTGAAAATGTTCAAGATGGAGACATAGATATTTGCAAAGTGCATACGGATCTGAATGTCGCAGATCCGTTGACTAAACCTCTTCCGCGAGCAAAACATGATCAACACCAGAACTCTATGGTTGTTCGATTCATCACAATGTAACTAGATTATTGACTCTAGTGCAATTGGGAGACTATTGGAAATATGCCCTAGAGGCAATAATAAAAGGATTATTATTATATTTCCTTGTTCGTGATAATTGTCTTTTATTCATGCTATAATTGTATTATCCAGAATTTGTAATACACGTGTGAATACATAGACCACAATATGTCCCTAGTGAGCCTCTAGTTGACTAGCTCGTTGATCAACAGATAGTCATGGTTTCCTGACTATGGACATTGGATGTCATTGATAATGGGATCACATCATTAGGAGAATGATGTGATGGACAAGACCCAATCCTAAGCATATCACAAGATCGTGTAGTTCATTTTGCTAGAGCTTTTCCAATGTCAAGTATCTTTTCTTTAGACCATGAGATCGTGTAACTCCCGGATACCGTAGGAGTGCTTTGGGTGTACCAAACGTCACAACGTAACTGGGTGACTCACTAGTGCAGAACCGGGCAATAGCACCGGTTCGTAAGGCCTTTTAGTGCTGGTTCCATAACCGGCACTAAAGTGTGGTCACTAAAGCCCCCACCCCCCCTTAGTACCGGTTCAGCACGAACCGGTGCTAAAGGGCAACCACGTGGCACGAGCCAGCTCCGGGGGCCTGGAGCCCTTTAGTACCGATTGGTAAGACCAACCGGTACTATAAGGTTTGGGGGGTTTTAGTTTTATGATTTCTTTTTCATTTAATTTTGTGTTTCCATTTTAATTCTTTTTCGTTTGCTGGTATTTTACGATACTACACATTGTACACGTTATGCATATATATATATATATATATATATATATATAATAGAATTTCTAGTAGAACCAATCATGCATATATATATCATCAATGTCTCACAAACCATCATATTAATTAATTCACACATACACACATGTATAGCTATATACAATTTCTCCTACATATGCATGTTGCCTTCGGAGCCAGTGGCATTATAGCCTAATTGGTGCCTTCGGAGCACGATGACAATTGGAAGTGGTTTTCATGGGGCGGTAGCGGGTAATAGTATTCTCCCTTCGGATTTATGACCTGGTCGAGCAAAAATCCCGCTATTTCCTCTTGAAGTGCTTCTACGCGCTCCGTTTCTAGGAGCTTCGCCCGCACCTCTCTGAACTGTTAAGAAGGAGATCAATATGCATGTGTATTAGTTGTGTGACTAGATATCGATAATGGTGTAAAAATTGTGAATAGTGTTTTGACAAGCGTACCCATTCCTGTCTTTGAGATCTGCTCCTTTCGGACGCCATCATGCGAATGTTCTCGCAAACGCAGAATGCACACAGATCAGTCCCCTGCGCCTGCTTCAGGGCCTTTACGAGAATGGAATTTGATCAGATAATAATTAATCAAGCATGATAATTAAAGAGATGGCAGCTAGCTAGCTAGCTAGTACTACTTAATTACTTACCTTGGGTCTTCCCCATTTAAGCTTTTCTTTCCATTCGCCGTCCGTGACCCTGATGAACCTTGCCCAAGCCCTGCCCGCCGAAAAAGAAAATGAATAAAGGGGTTATTAAATAGTTCATATCATGAAATGACGAACTAAATAGGCCGAGATATATAGTTAATAATGATTGAAATTACCTGTTGACTATCCCAAACAAGATGTTATAGTCAGTTTTTTCTTTGAGTAGTGAGTCCAGTATTTCAACTGTTCTGGCATCAACTTTAATGATACACAAGACCCAGTGATATCTACATGCACACACGTTTGCATGTCTTAATTAAGCGGGCATATGTAAGCAAAAACATGTAGCTAGCTAGTAGGCAAAAACAGAGAATTTGTAGTACAAGACAGTGTGACTCACTGGAAGTTGTAAGGAAGTAGTATATCTTCATTGTATTTGAGGCGCTTCAAGAACTCTAGCATGCTGTCCTCTACGGCCTTTTGATGACGTTCATCTAATTTCCATGTGTATTCATTAACGGTGTTTGGGTCAATGAACCCAATGCCATAGCGTCCACCTTTTCTCATTTCATACATCTTCATCCTGCATATAATACCACAGAAAAGAATATAGTGAGGATAATTACAGGTAATGATTGATCAAAGGATCACTACAGCTAGCTTGAGACTTAAATTACAGAAAGAAATCACTTACAGACAATAGCAACTGACGATAGATTTGTCGAGTGCATCTTGATTGTATAACTGAAACAGTTCAGAATACTCAACGGACACAGCTTTCTCATGGTAGTAATGATCATCCTTGACATTCACCATGAGGGACAATCGATCGGAAATCTTGGTAATGCTCATGTACCATTGATGCAATTCATACATTCTCGTTGGGAGGTTCTTGACCTTGTCTGGCTCGACCAAAGGTTGGCCCCGGACATATTTCCGTTTTATTTCATCCTCTCTAAGCACAGGCATGGGCTCGATCTCGAGGAGTTGTCCAACAGTGATTTTGAGAACTTCAGCCTGCATTATATGCTCCTCCGTTATTACCACATTGCCCACCTCAGGAACGTAAACTGTTTGCCCACAATAATATTGGGCGCGCGTACTGTCACGTGTTGTTGGCACAACAAGCAAGGGGATCGATTGCGCCGCCTGTACTCCCAGCTGGGGAATGGTTTTCCCGCATTTTTTGACAGCTGCTTCTTGTTTGCTCGATCCCGAGCTCGCCTCCTTACGTACACGTGCTCGATTTAACTTCCTGATGTGGCGCTCATAGTCTGTGTCAACAGGCTTGGGAGCTGGTGGTTGAGCCATACGAATGAAGTGGTCAATCGTTTCCTCAGGCACTTTCTCCCTTGGCGGCGGTGGCGGTTTCGGTGCAAAATGGGCTTCCACCTCGGACTTCGATATGGCTGCGATTTCCTCCTCGGACCTGTCATAAGCCCTCTGCGGAAGAGGCGTGAGGCTTGGACCATATTTATATCGCTTGCCTCCGCCTGTACTTCCTGTACTACCTCGACTCGTACCGCTACGCACCATAGCTGCGGGGTGTCTCTTCTGTGATTGCTGAGGCGGCGGAGACGGCTGACGGGGCTGAGTTGGACGAGGAGGAGTGGCCGCCTGAAGCTGTGCCGGACTTGGAGGAGGAGTGGCCTGAGGTTGTGCCGGACTTGGAGGAGGAGTGGATGTCTGACGCTGTGGCGGACTTGGAGGAGGAGGAGTGGCCTGACACTTTGCCGGACTTGGAGGAGGAGTGGCCTGACACTTTGCCGGACTTGGTGGACTTGCAGGAGCGGGAGACTGCTGACTCGGTGGCGGACTTCGACGAGGAGTCGGCTGACGCGGTGTCGGTGGCCTTCGAATGATGATGCAATCCTTTTTCCATAGGATGATACGATGTTTGGCGTCTCCGAGAAAGCGCTCGTCGTCACCTCCAGGATAGTCAAGCTCTAGCTCCGAATATGGGTCCACCACCTCATCAACCAAGACACGAGCATAGCCCGCTGGAATCGGGTTGCAATGGAAGGTTGCCTCGGGGGGATTTGTAAAAGCAACGGCGTCCGCCACCTTCATGGATATGTTCTTCATTTTGACGTGTAGCTCGCAGCTAGTGTTCTCCGTGATGTCATCCACGGGGTATCTACCCAGCATTGCGTCGTCCGGGGCGGAACCCACGCTGCTTCTCGGCATGGATGGGGCGGTGCTATCCAATGCTGGATCATTCGCTAGCTGCTGCAGCTGCTGAGACCCCCTTTGCTGGGTAAGTGAGTCGATCTGCTCCTGCTGCCGCTGGAATTTGACTACCAATTCCGCTTGACTTGCTTCTAGGCCTTGAAGGCGTTCATAGTCCCGCTTCCTCTGCTCCTCCTCCATCTTCCTCTTCTTCTCCTCCGCAATCTTCTTTCTCGCACGGGTTCTGTAGTCGGTGTTCCAGTCTGAGAACCCCTCATACCACGGAATAGCGCCCTTGCCTCGTGTTCTTCCCGGGTGTTCAGGATTTCCCAGGGCACGCGTAAGCTCGTCGTTCTCTCTGTTGGGCTGGAACACCCCCGATCGTGCCTCTTCTATTGCAACAAGTATCGCATCGTCGGCTCCCTTCAGACTTGCCCTCGTCGAAACATTGCCTGTCTTCGGGTCCAACTCCCCCCCATGCGCATAGAACCAAGTCCTGACCCTGGGGGGCCAGCTCTTAGTAACCGGAGTGGCACCTGCATCCTCCATCTCTTTCTCAGACTTATCCCACTTAGGCATTGCCACCGCATAGCCACCTGGCCCCAGCTTATGGAACTTATCCTTTTTTTCGGCATTCTTCTTGTTTATTCTCGACCGTTCCTTAGCTAATTCCGAATCCTTGAATTTCACGAAATCGTCCCAATGAGCACGTTGGTTCTCTAGTGTTCCCTCGAATACTGGAGTCTTCCTTCCTCCCTTGACGTACTTGTCCCATTCACGATTCTTGTGGTTCTTGAATGCAACCGCCATCTTCCTAAGAGCAGCGTCCTTGACTTTCTGCACATCTGCTTCTGTGAAATGATCTGGTAGGGTGAAATGTTCCATGAGAGTATCCCAAAGCAGATCTTTTTGATTCTTGTCGACAAAAGTAACATCTGGACGTGGAGCAGCGTCCTCTTTGTCTTTTTGTCTTTTGTCTTTTGCTGGCTCTCTCCATTCTTGAAGGGAGATCGGGAGTTGGTCCTTCACAAGAACTCCGCACTGACGAACGAACTTGTCCGCAATCTTCTTAGGCGCTAATGGTTCGCCACTAGGTCTGATTGCCTCGATATTGTACTTTACGCCCTCCTTCAACTTTTTGTTCGGGCCTCGTTTCGTCCTTTTGCCTGAAGATTTGCTCGATCCGGATGGCTGAAAGAACAAAGATCGATTCGTTAATATATCTTCAAGTCATTTAAAACATGTGATGATCACCAGATACCTGCTTATATAAATATATATACCTCGCCGGTCTTTGTTGTTTCAGGATCAACATGTTCTTCGTCATCGTCATAATCGTAGTTCATGACTTCATCAATTCGGTCGTCGCGATCGAATATCATATCACCCTCTCCGGTGTTGTTTAGAAATTCGGAGCCGTCATAATCTTCTTCATTCTGATCATCATTTGGCCCGCGTATCATATCGAACATGGTCTGTTCTCCCTCTCTGTCGGTATTGTCTGCCATAGCTTTTATTTAACTAATTCAAAAGAAATATAAAACAATTTAGTATTCAAATTACATCGTCTCGAATAATAGATATAATCTCGAATACTTCGTCTAGAATAATAGATATAATCTCGAATACATCGTCTCGAATAATATATAATATTGAATAGTACATCACTGGCTAGCTAATTAAAGATCGAATACTACAGAAGAATCTAGGACACTCGCGGTTCCTGCGGCGCGGGCGGTGGACACCCAAAGAGAAGGAACCCTCACAGGATCATAGCTGAAGTGAGATCCCCGAAGATACTGCCAGGTATTGGAGAACCTGCCGCCCTCTAACGCAACCATGTAGCGATGGACGTGCTCGTCCTCCTCCCTGACACGGCGACGTACCACCTCCGGCGGGGCCGGGTCCCTCCGCACCGAAACTGGCCCACGCGAACGCCACCAAACGAGATCAGGGTCGACGACGGGACCCGGGGCCGGGTTCCTCATCAAGCGGCGCGCCCCTCCAGGCAGCACCTCCCAGTGCCAGCCCGGCGGAGCCCAGTCCCGGACATGGGTCGGCTGGACGTCGTCGCGGACGGGTCGACGGCGAGGATGCGGGCCGGGCATCGTCGAGAACAAATACTAGCTATATGCCCGCAAAAAGTAACATTTTTTTAATGATTGGATTTTGATAACTAAAATTTCTAACATTTCTATATAACACTAATTATGCTAATCTAAATAATCTAAATAACACTAAAATTTCTAACATTTCTAACATTTCTATATAACACTAATTTCTAACATTTCTATATAACACTAATTTCTAACTGATTAAACACTAATTATATCCATCTAACATGCATTCATACATATATAATAGTGAAAAAATAATAATCTAAATAATCTAAACTAATTAAACATACAAAATACGTGTGTGTGTGTACTAATTAAACACTAATTATATAAACTAATTAAACATACAAAATAATAATCTAAATAATCTAAACTAATTAAAGACTAATTATATAAATTAATTAAACATGCTTGTGTGTGTGTGTACGGGCTCGGGGAGGGCTCACAGCGGGCGACGGCGACGGCGAGGCGACGGGGACGGCGAGGCGACAGCGAGGCGACGGCGAGGCGACGGCAGGGACGGCGCGACGGGGACGGGGACGGCGTGACGGGGACGGGCCCGGGGCGGCGACGGGGACGGGGGCGGCGACGGGGACGTGGGCGGCGACGGAGACGAGCGGCGACGGAGACGATCGAGGGCGGCGGCGACGGCGACGGAGACGGAAACAGAGGAACGAACAGAGAGGGAAACTGAAATTTTCGTAGCCGTTGTATATATAGAAGGCACCTTTAGTACCGGTTGGAACCACCAACCGGTACTAAAGGCCTGTTTTGGCCAGGCCAAGCGGCGGGAAGCGACCCCCTTTAGTACCGGGTGGTGGCACAAACCGGTACTAAAGGCCCCCCCTTTAGTACCGGTTTGTGCCACGACCCGGTACTAAAGGGGGTGCGCTGACGCAGGTGCGGTGCGACAAGTTTAGTCCCACCTCGCTAGCCGAGGGGCGACCGCACTGGTTTATAAACCCCCGTGCGGTCGCTCTCTTGAGCTCCTCTACAAAGCAGGCTTACTGGGCCTACATGTTCTTTGCAGCCCTGTGGGCCCACTTGGCCTTTGCGGGCCTGCATCCTGGCCCAATGACAGGTTGGGTTTCTAGTCGTATGCAGGCCGCTCTGGCCTAGTAGGCGGGCTTATTTTTATTTTATTTTTTGCTTTATTTATTTTTGTGTTTTTTTTGTGTATTTAGAGTTTCTTTGTGAACATTTTTGTTTTAGGTACAAAAAATTACAAACTTTCTGTTAGTGCCCGTAGTTTTCAAATTTGAATAGTTTAAATTTTGAATTATTTGAAATTAGTGTGAATCACTAGTTTGTGAATAACTTAACTTTAAAAATCAGTAAAGGCATGAAAGAATTTGTTTGCACATAGAATTTCTTCGCGTTTCAAATGCCAAAACACATAACTACCCTAACTATTACAGAGATTCCCCTCTCGGTGCGAAACACAGAAGAAAGTGATGATAGCTAGTGAAGTCGATCACATCCCAGATCTTTGGGTGTGAAACTTTTTCTTCGCGTGTGTCCCTTTGCGCCGTAACCATGGAAAATCTTCATCATTTAACGGGATGCTCGGGTCAATATTCACTGTGAATGGAGCAATTTCATCAAACTTTTCATAATCTTCTGACTTGTCTGTCTTGTCATCCACTCCCATGATGTTTCTCTTCCCAGAAAGAACTATGTGCCGCTTTAGCTCATCGTACGATGCATTCGCTTCCTTATCTTTTCTTTTTCTTGGCTTGGTAGACATGTCCTTCACATAGAAAACCTGTGCCACATCATTGGCTAGGACAAATGGTTCGTCTGCATACGCAAGATTGTTGAGATCCATTGTTGTCATTCTGTACTGTGGGTCTTCTGTTACCCTGCCTCGTGTCATATTGACCCATTTGCACCGAAACAAAGGGACCTTTAAACCACGTCGATAGTCAAGTTCCCATATGTCCTGTATATAACCATAATATGTTTCCTTTCCCGTCTTGGTTTCTGCATCAAAGCGGACACCACTGTTTTGGTTGGTGCTCTTCTTATCTTGGGCGATCGTGTAAAATGTATTACCATTTATCTCGTACCCTTTGAAAGTCATTATATTCGAAGATGGTAACTGGGACAGCAAGTACAGGTCATCTTCAATAGAGGTGTCATGCATGGTACGTGTCTGCAACCAGCTGGCGAAACTCCTGGTTTGTTCATGTGTAATCCAGTCATCAGACCGCTCTGGGTGTTTGGAGCGTAGCAAATTCTTGTGTTCTTGTGTAGTGTGCTTCAGTGAGAGAATGTCCGTCCATACATATTATTTGTTCCCCTCCTAGCGTGCCTTTTCCATCCAGTCTGCCCTTATGCCGCGATTCAGGAACACCAATCGGCTTAAGGTCAGGAATAAAGTCAATACAAAACTCAATGACCTCCTCATTTTGATGGCCCTTGGAGATGCTTCCTTCTGGCCTAGCACGGTTATGAACATATTTCTTTAAGACTCCCATGAACCTCTCAAAGGGGAACATATTGTGTAGAAATACAGGACCCAAAACGTTAATCTCTTGGCACAGGTGAACTAGGACGTGTGTCATGATGTTGAAGAAGGATGGTGGGAACACCAACTCGAAACTGACAAGACATTGCACCAAATCATTCTGTAACCTTGGTATGATTTCTGGATCGATTACCTTCTGAGAGATTGCATTGAGAAATGCACATAGCTTCACAATGGCTAATCGAACGTTTTCCGGTAGAAGCCCCCTCAATGCAACCGGAAGCAGTTGCATCATAATCACGTGGCAGTCATGAGACTTTAGGTTATGAAACTTTTTCTCTGCCATGTTTATTATTCCCTTTATATTCGACGAGAAGCCAGACGGTACCTTAATACTGAGCAGGCATTCAAAGAAGATTTCCTTCTCTTCTTTGGTAAGAGCGTAGCTTGCATGACCCTGATGTATGCCGTCTTCTCCGTGCATACGTTGCTGGTCCTCCCGTGCCTCAGGTGTATCTTTTGTCTTCCCATACACGCCCAAGAAGCCAAGCAGGGTCACGCAAAGATTCTTCGTCACGTGCATCACATCGATTGCGGAGCGGACCTCTAGGTCTTTCCAATATGGCAGGTCCCAAAATATAGATTTCTTCTTCCACATGGGTGCGCGTCCGTCAGCGTCCTTTGGAACAGGTTGTCCGCCAGGACCCTTTCCAAATATCACCTTCAAATCCTTGACCATATCATGTACATCAGCACCAGTACGGTGGCGAGGCTTCGTCCGGTGATCCGCCTCACCTTTGAAATGCTTGCCTTTCTTTCTTACGGGATGCCTGCTCGGAAGAAATCGACGATGTCCCAGGTACACATTCTTCTTACAACTATTCAAATATATACTGTCGGTATCATCCAAACAGTGCGTGCATCCGTGGTATCCCTTGTTTGTCTGTCCTGAAAGGTTACTGAGAGCAGGCCAATCATTGATGGTCACGAACAGCAATGCCTTTAGGTCAAATTCTTCCATGTTTGTGCTCATCCCACGCACGTACACCTGTTCCATTCCACAGTTGTAAGAGTTCTTCAACTAATGGCCTTAGGTACACATCAATGTCGTTGCCGGGTTGTTTAGGGCCTTGGATGAGCACTGGCATCATAATGAACTTCCGCTTCATGCACAACCAAGGAGGAAGGTTATACAAACATAGAGTCACAGGCCAGGTGCTATGGTTGCTGCTCTGCTCCCCAAAAGGATTAATGCCATCTGCGCTTAGACCAAACCATACGCTCCTTGCGTCATCTGCAAACTCCTTCCCGTACTTTCTTTTGATTTTTCTCCACTGCGACCCGTCAGCGGGTACTCTCAACTTTCCGTCTTTCTTACGGTCTTCTCTGTGCCATCGCATCGCCTTGGCATGCTCTTTGTTTTGGAACAAACGTTTCAACCGTGGTATTATAGGAGAATACCACATCACCTTGGCAGGAATCTTCTTCCTGGGGCGCTCGCCCTCGACATCACCATGCTCATCGCGGCTGATCTTATAGCGCAATGCACCACATACCGGGCAAGCGTTCAAATCCTCGTACTCACCGCGGTAGAGGATGCAATCATTAGGGCATGCATGTATCTTCTGCACCTCTAACCCTAGAGGGCAGACAACCTTCTTTGCTTCGTACGTACTCTCGGGCAATTCGTTGTCCTTTGGAAGCATATCCTTTATCATTACCAGCAACTTTCCAAATCCCTTGTCAGATACACCATTCTCTGCCTTCCATTGCAGCAATTCCAGTGTGGTGCCCAGCTTTTTCTTGTCACCTACGCAATTCGGGTACAACAATTTTTTGTGATCCTCTAACATGCGCTGCAACTTCTTCTTCTCCAAATCACTTGCGCAGTTTCTCTTTGCATCGGCAATGGCCCGACCTAGATCATCAACGGGCTCATCTGATGCCTCTTCTTCAGCTTCTTCCCGCATTGCCGGCTCAGCTTCTTCCCGCATTACCGGCTCAGCTTCTTCCCCCATTGTTGTATCATCGTATTCAGGGAACCCATGGCCAGGATAGCTGTCGTCGTCCTCTTCTTCTTCATTGTCTTCCATCATAACCCCTCTTTCTCCGTGCTTGGTCCAAACATTATAGTGGGGCATGAAACCGGACTCAAACAGGTGGACGTGAATGGTTCTTGACGTAGAGTAA
The DNA here is from genome assembly GCF_018294505.1 of Triticum aestivum. NCBI lineage: Eukaryota > Viridiplantae > Streptophyta > Magnoliopsida > Poales > Poaceae > Triticum > Triticum aestivum. The sequence continues at coordinate 656,878,656 of NC_057807.1, forward strand.
TTGCGACCATTCTTACAGCCAGCACATGGACAAGGCATAAAACCATCCGCCCGCTTGTTTGCCTCAGCCGCAAGCAGAAAAGTATGCACGCCCTCAATGAACTGGGGAGAGCATCGGTCATCGTACATCCATTGCCGGCTCATCTTCATTACACAACACCGAATAGACCAAATTAATACAAGTTCATACATAAAGTTCATACAACACTTAAATGCAACAAACAAATAACTCTCTAGCTAAAGCATTTAAATGCAACAACAAATGCGATCAAGATCGCAACTAAGGTAACAATTGATCCAACAGCATAATGATACCAAGCCTCACTATCGATGGCATATTTTCTAATCTTTCTAATCTTCAAGCGCATTTTCTCCTTCTTGATCTTGTGATCATCGACGACATCGGCAACATGCAACTCCAATTCCATCTTCTCCCCCTCAATTCTTTTCAATTTTTCTTTCAAGTACTCGTTTTCTCTTTCAACTAAATTTAACCTCTCGACAATAGGGTCGGTTGGAATTTCCGGTTCACATACCTCCTAGATAAAAATATCTATGTCAACTTGATGGGCATAATTTGTCATAAACACGAAATGCAACAAATAGTTTTAAAAGAGAATATACCACATCCGAATCATAACAAGGACGAGGGCCGATGGGGACGGATATCAAAACCATGGCACTATGTATAACAAAGAACGTACGGGTAAGATAATTATTATACGAGTAACTATATATCCAAATCACACAAACATCAATTTTTTATATAAAATTTCATGAACAAGAGGCTCAACACAAGGTGGTGCCGGCGACGGGACGATGCGGGTGATCGACGGTGGTTACGACGGAGATTTAGAAGGCACTAAGTAAACCACACCTACATATGCAAACTAAGTGTTATTTTGACCTCAAATTGCATATAAATCAAATACTAGCACATATATATATTTCCTCCCAAATTACTAAACTCACAAATTAATAACTATATAAAGCATTGCAAGAGCTAATCTAGCAATGAGAGATGAAAGGACAAAGTTGCTAACCTTTGTGATCACTTGAATGGATGGGGGCCTTCAAATATTGACAAATTTTGGGCAAAATGTGTGATGAGCTCGAGGGAGAAGAGGAAGAACAGAGAGGAGAGGAGAGGGGAAAGGGGGAAGAACAGAGCGAGCTGGACGAAGGGTTTATATGCAGGAGGACCTATAGTACCGGTTCGTGGCACGAACCGGTACTAAAGGTGCTGGAGGGGGCCCAGACTGGCAACATCCTGCCACCACCCTCATTAGTACCGGTTCGTGGCACGAACCGGTGCTAAAGGTTAGCCACGAACCGGTACTAATGGGAGCGGCCCGGCTAGCCGTTGGAACCGGCACTAATGTATACATTTGTGCCGGCTGTAATACAAACCAGCACTAATGTGCTTCACGTTTGACCCTTTTTCTACTAGTGACTATAAAGGTGCACTACATGTATCTCCGAAAGTGTCTGTTGGGTTGACACGGATCGAGACTGGGATTTGTCACTCCGTATGACGGAGAGGTATCTCTGGGCCCACTCGGTAATGCATCATCATAATGAGCTCAAAGTGACCTAGTGTCTGGTCACGGGATCATGCATTACGGTACGAGTAAAGTGACTTGTCGGTAACGAGATTGAACGAGGTATTGGGATACCACTACTAGAAAAAGGGCTATAGATGGGATTGACACTAATGACGCACCAGAGAGTAGGTGTGCCATTAGTATATACTAATGGCGCACCATCTTATGATACGCCATTAGAGTTGAAACTACTAATGGCGCACCAGGCAAAGAGTGCGCCATTAGTATCAAAAAAAAATTTTGAACTAGCGCGCCTGTCCAAACATACTAATGGCGCATCCAGATAAAGTGCGCCATTAGTACTTGTAACTACTAATGGCGCACCGGGAAAAGGGTGCGCCATTAGTACCAATTTTTTTGAACTAGTGCGCCTGTCCAAACATACTAATGGCGCATCCGGACGTAGTGCGCCATTAGTAGTTGTAACTACTAATGGCGAACGGTGCAAAGGGTGCGCCATTCGTATTAAAAAAACTTAACTAGTGCGCCTGTCCAAACATACTAATGGCGCATCAGGATAAAGTGCGCCATTAGTAGTTTAATCTAGTAATGGCGCACTGCGGATCAGTGCGCCATTAGTATTTTTTTTTGCAAAACTACTAATGGCGCACCGCCAGAAGGTGCGCCATTAGTTACCTGGATTACTAATGGTGCATTTAGTGCTGGTGCGCCATTAGTAAGTGGGCAGCAACAAGATATTTTGGACAGCCCTCTCCTACCCACACTCACTTTCTCCCCACTTCATTCTCTCCACCTCCTCCTTGTCTCGGGTGCCTCCTCTTTTTCACCTCATTTCCACCATAGATTCATTCAAATTAAGTGGTTAAATTACCTTGTTTTAACAGGTAAGTAAGGGGGGAAGCTATATTTATGTTGTTCTCCCTACAACAATGTGCACATGCACTTTTTACGGCCTAGCTAGATCTATGTATGTTCGTGGTGTTGCATATGTTTGTGGTGTTGCAAATGTGTTTGTGTTTGGAGGTGTACCGGTATTTGAAATGCGATAGTTGCCAATATTTTGCCGGAATGTTGATTCATTTCCGTTTCGGCGAGAATTTTGGCATTAAGCATTCTTTTTGGTCCTATTTTTAGGGAAAGTCATGCCAAATTTTTGTTTGGTTCTAAAATATCGTTTTGCTCTACCCCGCAGGCGACCATGGTCCGCACGATGACCGAAGGCATCGTGAATAGGTTTTTGAGGTCCGCGAAGGCCGAGATGCTTCAAAAGAACGAGACGGAGATAAGATGTCCGTGTCGAAGATGCAAGCTGAAGAGCCTTATTGCGGACCCGGATTCCGGGCAGGTGCGGGACCACCTGCTCTTGCGTGGTTTCATGGATGGCTATCGGTGGCAAGGTGATGAAGATGACTACGAAGTCGTCCATGGGGGCCGGGCAAGAAATGAGGAAGGGCAGCAAGACAACCACCGCGGCTCGGGCGGGCGAGAAGACGAAGAATCCCCAGGAGATGATCACGACGGTGATGCTGTACACAGTCATCATGTAGAAGATGCAGGACATGATGATGAGGAAGATGCCGGAGCAGGCGACGGGCATGATCATGAAGATGATGATGCCGGCGGAGTAGACGACGCTGGACCATCGATGGGCTGGGTGCAGGACCCTCATATTCAAGAGCTGCTTCTCAAGCAGACGGATAACGCCAGAGCTGCCGCCCGAGAGAAAGCCAAGATGGATCAACTTGAGTTAGACGCGGTTACTCCATTGTATGAAGGATGCAGGCCCGAGGATACCCGCCTGAAAGTAACGCTCATGGCTCTGGAGATGAAGGTAAAACACAAAATGACCGACGCATGCTTCGACGAGAACATGTCATTCTGGCACGAACGTCTTCCCAAGGGGAACAAGTGCCCGACCAGTTTGGAGGAGGCGAAGAAAATCGTGTGTCCTCTCGATTTACCGCACGTGAAATACCATGTGTGCATGAACAATTGCATCATTTATCGGGACGAGCACGCGGAGTCTACCATATGTCCGGTGTGCGGCGTCACTCGATACAAGAAGAGGAAGAAAGCTCCTCGAAAAGTGGTGTGGTACTTTCCGATCACTCCTCGTCTGCAGCGCTATTTCGCGGACCCTAAGGTAGCAAAGCTCCTGCGTTGGCACGCGGATAGGGAGGAGAAGAAGCGAGAAGATGACGCAAATGATCTGGAGATAGATAAAAAGACAAGATGCTGAGTCACCCTAAGGATGCGAGCCAGTGGCAAGCGTTGAACTTCGAAGACTCGGAATTTGGGAACGATCCAAGGAACATCGTGCTGGGCGCGAGCACCGATGGAGTCAATCCGTTTGGCAGCCAGAGAAGCACACATAGCACCTGGCATGTGTTTGTGTGGATGTACAACCTTCCCCCCTGGTTGTGCATGAAGAGGAAGTACATTCACATGAGTATGCTAATTGAAGGGCCGAAACAACCAGGGAACGACATCAATCTGTATCTGGGGCTGCTGAAAGAGGAGCTTGACACGCTGTGGAAAACGCCAGCCAATACGTGGGACGCCGCAGAGAAAGAATATTTCCCTATGAGAGCCGCACTGCTCACGACGGTGCACGACTATCTCGGTTACGGATATCTCGCGGGGCAGGTAGTCCACGGATTTTCTGGATGCGTAAGGTGCATGGATGACACAATGTATCGCCAGCTAGATAGAGATCCCGGGTCTTCGAAAACCGTGTTCATGGGACATCGAAGGTGGCTTCGCGACGATGACCCGTGGAGGAAACGCAAGGATCTGTTCGATGGTGAAACCAAACCCCGAAAACGCCCGTGTACGAGGAGCGGCGAGGAAATAGATAAGCTGTTGAAAAATTGGAAAGACTGCCCACTGCCGGGAAAGAAGCGAAAGGCGCCAGAGCCGCTGCTGAAGGTATGGAAAACGAGGTCTGTTTTCTGGGACTTGCCGTACTGGAAGATCCACCGTGTGCCTCACAGCCTTGATGTCATGCATATCACGAAGAACGTGTGCGAGAATCTGCTTGGTACCCTGCTCAACATGCCAGAGAGGACCAAAGATGGGCCGAAAGCAAGGGCAGACTTGAAATCAATGGGCATCAGGCAGGAGCTTCACGCTAATGATGATGATGATGATGATGATGATGATGATGATGATGATGATGATGATGATGATGATGAGGCGAAGCAGGACACAGAAAGTCGTCGCAAAGGCAAAAAGGCCAAGAAGACCGGAAATGACTACCCTCCCGCGTGCTTCACTCTAAGTCAGGAGGAGATCGAGCAGTTTTTCACCTGCCTCCTAGGAGTAAAACTTCCTTACGGTTACGCGGGGAAGATAAGCAGATACCTAGACCCAGCGAAGCAGAAGTTCAGCGGGATGAAGTCTCACGACTGTCACGTGCTGATGACACAGATACTTCCAGTTGCAATCCGTGGGATCATGGACACGCACGTCCGTGAAACGCTATTTGGCCTATGCAACTTCTTCGACGTCATCTCTCGGAAGTCGATTGGCGTGAGGCAACTCAGAAGGCTACAGGAAGAGATCGTGGTGATACTATGCGAGCTTGAGATGTACTTCCCGCCCGCATTCTTCGACGTTATGGTGCATCTGCTGGTCCATATAGTGGAGGATATCATCCAACTCGGGCCGACGTTCCTGCACAGCATGATGCCGTTCGAAAGGATGAATGGTGTCATCAAAGGATACGTTCGCAACATGTCACGTCCAGAAGGAAGCATAGCCAGGGGCTTTCTGACCGAAGAGTGCATCTCCTACTGCACGAATTATCTAGGCATCGAGAACCCCGTTGGTCTGCCCGTCAACAGGCACCTCGGCAGGCTCGCTGGATGGGGTTACCGTGAGGGTCGCCGCGAAATGCATGTCGACTTCGATGGTCGACTCGCCGACTTTGAAAGAGCAAACCTAGTCGCGCTACAACACATAGACGTGGTCGATCCTTGGGTGGTACAGCACAAAACCTTTATTAAGAAGACGTACAATGACCGAGGCCAACAGAGGACGGACGGAGATATACTCAAAGAGCACAACTCATGTTTCACGCGTTGGTTCAAGCAGAAGCTTCTGTCGTACCCTTTACATGAGGATTCTTCCGCGGAAGAACAACTCATATTCGCCTTGTCACAGGGCGCCGAGCACAACCTGATGACCTATGAGGCGTACGATATCAACGGCTACACATTCTACACCGAGGCCAAGGACATGAAGAGCGATGGTTATCAGAACTCCGGGGTAACGATGGAATCCTACACCGGTAACGACAAGGACAGATACTACGGAAGGATCGAGGAGATCTGGGAGCTGAGCTACGCTGGAGAGAAGGTCCCGATGTTCCGTGTCAGATGGGCCAAGAACGTCATAAAAGAAGACCGGTATTTCACCACCATGGTTATACCCGAAGCCAAATCCAAGACCGCGGGCGCAAACGTCACCGCGAAAAATGAGCCATGGGTACTGGCTTCCCAAGTGGACCAATGCTTCTTCATTACCGACCCGCCAAAGCCCAGTCGTGTTGTCGTGAGGAGAGGCAAAAGGAAGATCATCGGAATGGATGGAGTAGCCAATGAGCAAGACTTCGACAAGTACGGCGACCCGAGGATCGAACATGACGACGATGATGAAGTAGCAGCATACACCACAAGAAGAAGCAGGACCACCCTACCTAAAGGACGTCCGTTCCATAGAAGAACTCCATTTGCGAAAAAGAAGGGCAAGAAGATTGTGAAGAGATAGCTAGCTAAGATCGATTGTATTTAAATCGTAGACTTCATTTCTCGATTGTATTTCATGGGCACTTTTTGAACTATCATGAATATTTTTTAATTTCATGGACACTATCCCACCTCGCCAGATCCGGTCCCACTCCATCTCGATCGCTATCCCACCTCGATCTCGATCGCCCTCCATCTCGATCGTTATCCCACCTCAATCCCCCTCCATCTCGATCGCTATCCCACCTCGCCAGATCCGGTCCACCGGCCGCCGCCGCCGACCGCCCGCACCCTCGATTCCCCTACTCAACCGCCGCCGCCGACCCCCCGCACCCCTCCCCTACTCAACCGCCGCCGCCGACCCCCCGCACCCCTCCCCTACTCAACCGCCGCCGCCGACCCCCCGCACCCCCCGCACCCTCCCCCGCTCCACCGGCATGCATTACTGTTTGATGATATTTTTTAAAAAATTATTACTGTCTTATAAAAAAATATTACTGTTATGATTTAAACAAGTTTGAACATATTTAAACACAAATAAGTATCAAACAACATTTTAAATGCATAAAAAAAATCATGGAGCCTGGGAATCGAACCCAGGACCTCCTGGTGTGAGAACTAGCTGCTGACCAGTCGAGCTAGTAGAGAAGACTTGATGTGTATCAGGTCAGGTGGTAGATAACCTGTTGGCTCGAGCAGAAGTAAAAAAAATACTAATGGCGCACCTGGGTGAGGTGCGCCATTAGCATGTATGTACTTATGGCGCACCGAGGGGTGGTGCGCCATTAGTATTGTGCCGCCCCTACTTCGTATCGATCCCCTCTCTCTCCCTCACCCTCGCCCGCGATCCCCTTTCCCTCTCCTCTCCCAACGCTGCCGCCCCGCCGCCCTCGATGCCGCCCCGACACCAGCGCCGCCCCGTCCACACCATCGTCGCCAGCGCCGCCCCGACACCACCGTCGCCCCGCCGCCCTCGACGCCGCCCCGACACCAGCGCCGCCCCATCCACACCACCGTCGCCAGCGCCGCCCCGACACCACCGTCGCCCCGCCGCCCTCGACGCCGCCCCGACACCAGCGCCGCCCCGTCCACACCACCGTCACCAGCGCCGCCCCGACACCACCGTCGCCCCGCCGCCCTCGACGCCGCCCCGACACCAGCGCCGCCCCGTCCACACCACCGTCGCCAGCGCCGCCCCGACACCACCGTCGCCCCGCCGCCCTCGACGCCGCCCTGACACCAGCGCCGCCCCGTCCACACCACCATCGCCAGCGCCGCCCCGACACCATTGTTGAGCGCACACAGGAGCCCAAATATCCACGGAGCGCACGGAGGAGATCGTCATCATCCATCCAGATCGGCTTCTTCTTCTTCAACTTCGCAGAATCGTCGGTGGTCGTCTCTTCCTCTAGGTATGCGCCTCCTTATTATCCATTCCATGCTCCTACAGTCCTGCGAATTCGCGGCCCCAAGTAGTAGATCGTGGTAAAATTCACTGGAGGGGATTTTTGTGCTCTGCTCTGTTCGACGAACTGGGTGGGGATTTTTTCTCCTTTTCTACGATCATGCGGTTAATTAGTCAGGGCTGTTGTGGAATTCGTAGTGGTGATGATGCGAAAGGCTAAAATCTAGCGCTACTTGCACTTGGTTTGGTTCAGAAAACCCGCAAAGTCTCTCGGATTGGTTAATAATCATATATGTATGCCCTTCCTTCATGTTTGATTAGCACATGCATGTTTCACCCGACTTGTATGAATAGGTTGCTGCTTGTTAGGCACGATGGACATGGTTTGGTCAAGTGCAAATTGAAATGGGAATTGGGTAGGCAGTTAGGCATGATGGCTGGTTGTTGCTGCCCTGTTTATTTTAGTTGTGAGGACGACTAGTTCTGTTGCTGTTGCCCTGTCAAATGTTCTGTTGTGAGGACGACTAGTTCTGCTCTAGCTGGCATAAACACATCAATGTGGTGCTACCAGCTCTCGAACCGACAAGAAAATTGGTTAACTGTACAAGAAAATGTGGTGCTACCAACCCTCCTCCTGCCCCCGTGAGCTCCCCCTCCTCCTCTCCTCCTCTCCCCCTCTCCCCCTCTCACAATTTTTCACATTTTTCTTCCTGGTTCATTAGTTTTAGATATTGTACATCTAGAAAAACCAAATGCAACCAAAACAGTCAGTTATAGCGTTGTTTGTCTTGGCTAGTCTTTGCTGATAATAATCATCAACTTGTTGTCTTTTCCTCTCAAGGTTCTTGAACAGAAACAAGAAAGGAACGCCCTGTGACTCTATATGTTTCCAAGAGTAGGTAGAATTTGCACGCAACCACCTGTTGTACGTGGAGGTCGGAACATAGGGAGTTGAGCAAGCTAGCGGTAGTTTGACTCCAAGTCTCCTCCCGGCTGTCATGAGACGTCCATGTTGTTCTTTCTGTAGTGTACTAGAAAGGTTACATCTTACAAGTTTAGAAGTGCATAGAGGAATGTATGGCATCGTGCAGCCCAACATAACAGAACAGTAGAAGTCCAGAATTCAAAAAATAAAAACAGTAGAAGTCGCTGAGACGTTAGTTGATGATGACAAATTTTTTTCTGAACTCTACTTCAGAATGCTTTTTCTTTCTGAATGGCATGTGCAATTTCTGCAAGGGAAGATCCTTGGTTAATATCTGAAACTTGGTTAATCTACTAGATAAAACTTGGTTCTATCTGAAACAAAGAAACTATACACTAGATAAAATGGTTAGTATCTGAAGGGTTAAGCTTATTTTTGGTTAATCTACTGCTTCAAGTTTGCTTCATCAAATGATGCCTTTTTTGGCCATTTTAATATTTATTGAAATGGTTAGTATCTGGTACTTTAATCTTCCACAGTTCACCAAGAATCACTAGGAGTACTGTGCTGCTGTATTATGCCTATAAAAACACTTGTTTGGTCAATTAAACAGGGCATTGAAAATTGACAGGGCATTTTTGTTTTCTGTTGAACCTAAGCAATTTCATACGCTTGACAAAGTTGATGCTTTGTTCTTTTGCTCTGCTCTGCTCTTGCTCTGCATGTGCTTCTCAGTTTGCTAGCTATATCTCTAGGTTCTTGATTGGCTTCACTAGTTGATTGGTTGTTTGCATTGTCTGTTTGTGCTACTTTCCCCCGAGCACCCATGATCTATAGTTCTTGTTACAGACAGAGAGTTGGTCCACTAGTTATGTAGTTTTTAGGAAAATGCTAGTAACTTGTGCTTTCATATCCTAGTTATGTAGTTTTTAGGCAAATGCTAGTAACTTGTGCTTTCATATCTCTGTATTGGTTCAGTAGGTGTTTCCTTTATTTTGTCAGTGTTAGATCATCTAACTGAATTTGTGTGTACAAGCCCTGCAGTGCAGATGTATTTTAGTGTAAGCTCAGCAATTTTCAGTGTAGCCCTGATGCTTCTTATATGTAATTACAGTATAAAACTTCCCCTAATAACAGTGTAAATTTTCCCATAATTTTTGTTACACTGAAAATAAGGCAATTAACTAGCTACTTACTTTTTTTGCCCATTGGCATTTGACTTTGTATGGAACCTGAAGCTGTATACCAACTTATCAGATTTATTGTGCTTCTTTGCCACATTTACAGCTACCATGTTGTTTTGATACAGAAACAGTTTGGTAGCTGTCCGTGAACAATGTGGTAGCTGGTACAGTTACCAGGTCTTTTTTTTAATTGAACCAAACTGGTACAGTTACCAGGTCAGATGATGCTTAGACTAGGAAGATTGCTGCTAGATGTTAATTTGCTGGTACTAGCTACAATTTGGCACTGAAAAGCAAAAGCAAAAGCCCTTGAGTTTGCTGATATATATTTTTCCATGTTGTGATGGAGGCCTTTTTTGCCTTGTCCACCCGAGAGGCCCTTGAGTTTGCTGGAATGTCGATTAACTTCCGTTCCGGCAAATTCGGGTACTCCATATGTCCTATTTTCAGCAAAGGTCATGCTGAAATTTTCCGTGAATTTTAGCATGACTTTGCTAAAAATAGGACATATGGGGTACTTGTGACTAATGCATGGGCCGGGGTATCTTAGTAGTTAATTAAGTAGGATCAAGTGCCCCTTTATTCTAGCTGCATTAAACCATAGGCGTGCCTCGGTGTCGAAAAACCCTCAATGATAAAAGCTTAGATTTTAGGATGCCTCGGTGTCGACAAACCCTAAATGATGAGACCATGATCTTGTTCGTTGACAATAACCAACTTTTTGACCAAACTTTGTTTCTATTTAGAGAGAAACATGGCCCAGAACGATGAGGCCGGGGGTTCGGGCGGCAAGGCATTCTGGGAGCTGTCCCGAGAGATGGAGGAACAACCTCACTTGTATGAGGACGCCGCCTTCCCCACCGATCCTGAGACCACTGATGGTACCGCCGAGGATGACCCCACTGATGCCACCACTGATGGTGCCGCCGAGGATGCCACCACTGATGATGGCGGCGCACGCACAGATGGCAGCCAACAGAAGAGGCAACGGAAGGACCGGCGCCCGACCGTGCTCCGCACCCTCAAGGAGGAAGTTACTGAAGTGGACTCCGACGGGAATCCAACGGCGCCCGAACGAATAGTCAAGGGGTACTCGCTTCAGCTCGGGTGCATTCTCCGGAGCACCGTCTCGATCAACACCGAGAACCTGAGGCATCCTGACCGAGGGAATTTGCGCAACCTCCTCTTCACGAAGCTGCACGAACGATACAAGTTCCCCGCTGCTTTTGAAAACACAAGCCTCAAAGGGAATAAAGTGAACAATGCTGCCCTCACGAAGATGAGCAAGGCCCTGTCTACTTGGAAAAGCAATGTGAAGAGAATGATCGAGAAAGGTGAGAGTTATGAGAAGATCAAGGAGAAAAATCCTTCGATCACCGAAGATGACTACAACGACTTCAAGATCAATTGCTCGAGCACCGCAAACTCCCAATCAAGTCAGTGGGGGAAAGAAATGCGGGAGCTGAACTTAGGGGAACACAAACTCGGTCCCGGCGGTTACAGAGTGGCGGAGCCTATATGGGACAAGGAGGACGCGGAGCGTGCCGAGCAAGGCCTACCGCCCCGCTTCGAGAAATACAGCGGTAACAAGCAGACTAGGAACTATGTCAGGGCCCGGTACAAGGAGGACCCGATAACAAAGGAGCTTACCACGGATCCGAAGACCAGGGCGCTTGAGCTTGTTCTGGTAAGGAATACACCCCCGCGTAATTAGCTCCATATGGTTGCATTCTAATTAATGAAGCCAAATTTCTAAATGGTTCACATTCCTTCCGCAGGCGACTGAAAGCAGTAGCGCGGGGTCGACTACGAGCAACCCTTGGGACACCACTCTAAATAGGGCGTTGAATGTAATGAAGAACAAGGATAAGCTCAGTAAGCCGACGTCAGCTGGTCGTGTGGCCGGCAAAGGCTTGTCCACAAAATGGGGGTCATACTATACCGCTGGTGTGCGGAAGGAGAAAAAGACCAGCTCGGAAAGCCAGGCGCGCGAGGTTCAAGAACTCAAGGCACAGGTGGCGCGGATTCCGGAGATTGTCCAAGAGCAAGTGGAACAACGACTCGGAGCGACGATCACCGCCATTGTGCCTACCTTGATCCAGGGGTTGAGTGCGTGGATTGCGGGCGGCCAACAGGGGCCGCCCCCGATTCCTAGCTTCACGGCCAGCAACTCGCAGAATGCGATGGCGGGGCCATTGGTGTCTCCGGTGGAGGCGGCATTGGTGTCTCCGACGCCGGCACGGGAGCTTAATGCACCCGGGTGTACGCCGGCCGGCACCTCTGCAGCAAGCGGCCCCTCCGTCAACTGCACGCCCGCCGTTGGCGGTGCCTCGACATTAGCCGAGCTCGACGCCATCATCACGGTAACTAATTAAGCCTCTCTCGGCCGAGGACTTCATCTCCTTGCCTTTGACTGGGCATCCCTGACGCCCTACATGTTTTCGCAGGGCGCCGCCGACGTTCCGTGCACTCTCCTGCACTTCGTGAACAACGAGTTGGTCGATGTCGCCAAGGGCAAAATCGTTCAACCGGGCAACCCCTTGTTCCACGGTACCCAGATGCCACCCAACTTGTTTAGGGTTCAACTGGTTCGGGTGCTGCCAGGCTGCGACGAGTTGTTACCTCCGATTCGACCCGTCGGGGCCGACGATGATGATGTGATGACCCTCAGCGCCTGCCTGAGCTGGCCCCTGCTTTGGCCGAAGAGCCAGATTCGTTTGGGGGCGGGGGACACCACCCCAAAGACAACACCGCCAGTCGTGCCGGCGCCAAGTCGGCCCCATGGCAAGACCGCCGCAACGGTGCCGGACATCCCTATGCCACTGGATCCAAACATGCATATGGCACAGGATCAGAACGACTACGACGACGATACATTTGGCAACGTCGATCAGTACTTTGCCGAACATGGGTACGATGGCGACTTCATGGGGGCTCCTTCTCAAGAACCCAACCCAACAAAAGACGTGCGCGATCTAGCTGGTACCGCGGAGAAGCCAAGTTGCAACAGGCGTCGTCTGCCGTTCAGCTCTCAGGAGACGCCTCCAGCTGCCGACTCCACCGAGCCTCAGATAGGCGAGGTGCGAAATATTATCAGCCCAAATACACTCAAGAAGGCGGTCTGTGAGCAGAACTCGGTCCCATTACAGGAGAAGAAGAAGGCACGCAAAAGAAAGACTAACAAGGGTGCGAGCCAGCCGGCACCGAGTACGATCCGTGCTCAGGACGGGCCACCTTCACCTGAGGATATCTCGAGGAGGGTGCATGTGGCGGGTAGGGCGATGCTACCGACAAATATGCTCAATGCTGCAACCGGTGCTATGCGGAGTCTGCATGACAGTGTTCTTTCTTTGGAGAAGCGGCGTCTCAGAGAGAAGGATGTGGCATACCCGGTTTTCGCGGCCAAGGTGCCAGAGGGCAAGGGCTTTGTGGATAACTCCATCGGGGGTACGATCGTCCTGCGGTTTGATGACATCCACGCTATGTTGAACCTTCATCCGCTGCACTACACCTTTGTTCGGCTATTTTCGCTGAGTATGGAGATGCGGATCATTCGCGACAAGACCCCGGACATCGTGATAGTCGACCCCTTCTACATGCGTGCCAAGATCTTGGGCAGCGCTGGGGACCGGCAAGTCGCGAGTTCTTACCTCGAAGGCGTCATTCTGGCAAACCAAGATAAGGATAACTTCCTCGTGCCTTACTTTCCCGAGTAAGTCCTCCCCTCAACCGCCCCGTAACATATGAATTCTTAGATTTCGATCGTTTTTCTTTTAACATTCCGTGTTTTCTGCAGTGACACACATTGCACGCTCATCCTCCTAAGCCCCAAATATTCCATGGCCACGTATTTCGACCCGGACCGTCAGTCGAACGTAGACTACACAAATGTCAAGAAGGTTCTTGATGATGTTCTCCCCGGCTACGTCAAATCTGGAGGCACCTTCACCAGGCCTATTCGTAAGTACGGCAAGCACGTGTTCTCCCACAATACGACGTTCTGCTGCGTCAAGCAGCCGCCTGGCGGTCAGAAGGGTGCCTACTACGCCATCCATCACATGCGGGCGATCGTACGGGACCATCATCAACTTCTGCTACCGAGTAGACTCAAAGATTGGGCCGCGAGCGTGTCGGCAATCCAGGACGCGGACATCAGACAAGAATTCTTTCGCATCCAGTCGGAGTTTGCGGAAATCATCCATCAAGATGTCCTTCGTACCTCGGGGCAGTTCTACCTCAGAAATCAACCGTCCAACAGTGACATCGACACAATGCTACAAATGCAGGCTGACAACGCCCGTTCTTTCATGACTCCCACGATAGACGGCGGCTTCATCCACGCTTCGGTCCCTTGAGTCGAGTCGAAAGCAGTGATGCTGTGTCTAGTTCTGAAACATCGATTGGCTCATGTTGTAATTAAACTTTAATGAACTTGTAGTATGTCTCTTTGGTTTCGAGAGTCGTTCAACTTAGATGTAATCGATGCTATTAATGTCTTGCTTTTCTCTTCCGATCGTTCTGTTGCATACTTATATATTGCTTATGTATTGTCTGTGAATTGGTACTAACGTTTCGTTTGGCTAGTGCATAGCGATGCCGACGTATGTCGTGTACAAGGGTAAGGTTCCCGGAGTCTACGACGACTGGGAGGAGTGTCGGAGACAGGTTCACCGATTCAGCGGTAACAGTTACAAAGGGTACACCACTAGGGCCGAGGCCGAATCTAGATACGCCCGCTATCTAGCGGGAGAGGGGAGGGAGCGTTGGAGGAACCGGATGAAGACGAGTTTCATCGTGATGATGCTCATCGTGATGACCGCAACTCTCTTTTATGTGATGGTAGTTTAGATGATCGATATCGACTTGTAATGTGAAGACAAACTCGCTACTCGCGGTCTCGAGACTTGTAATATAATGTTCTATCTTTGTTCGATCTTTTCAATTCGGAGACTAATATGATGAATTGTATTCGGAGACTAATATGATGAATTGTATTCAAAGACTAATCTTCTATTGTATTCGATGAATCTGTTGTTGATGTGTGCTGTCTATATTTTGTCAAATTATACATTTTGTAACCTGTGCAAAAAACAGAAAATAAAAAATAAAAAAAACCTAATATTCATACGAATGGCGCATCACATGATAGTGCGCCATTAGTATGACAAAGCATACTAATGGCGCATCACTGAAGAGTGCGCCATTAGTATGCCGAGGTTACTAATGGCGCATCTTGCTGCCGTGCGCCATTAGTATGCCAGAGCACCTGGGTATACATGGCCCCTGGGAGGCATACTAATGGCGCACTTCTGTATACACTAGTGGCGCATCAGTGGTGCGCCATTAGTATATCAGATACTAATGGCGCACCAGGGGGTGCGCCATTAGTAAAATATACTAATGGTGTGGTACTAATGGCGCACCGCTAATGCGCCATTAATGGCCAAATTAGGTGTGCCATTAGTAGGCCTTTTCCTAGTAGTGTACCGACGATCGAATCTCGGGCAAGTAACGTACCGATTGACAAAGGGAATTGTATGCGGGGTTGCTTCAATCCTCGACATCGTGGTTCATCCGATGAGATCATCATGGAACATGTGGGAGCCAACATGGGTATCCAGATCCCGCTGTTGGTTATTGACCGGAGAGCAGTCTCGGTCATGTCTGCATGTCTCCCGAACCCGTAGGGTCTACACACTTAAGGTTCGGTGACGCTAGGGTTGTAAAGATATTAGTATGCAGCAAACCGAAAGTTATTCGGAGTCCCGGATAAGATCCCGAACGTCACGAGGAGTTCCGGAATGGTCCGGAGATAAAGAATTATATATGGGAAGTCGAGTTTCGGCCATCGGGAAAGTTTCGGGGTTCACCGGTATTGTACCGGGACCACCGGAAGGGTCCCGAGGGTCCACCGGGTGGGGCCACCCATCCCGAAGGGCCCCATGGGCTGAAGTGGGAGGGGAACCAGCCCCTGGTGGGCTGGTGTGCCCCCCTGGCCCCCCCTCTGCGCCTAGGGTTGGGAACCCTAGGGGAGGGGGCGCCTCCACTTGCCTTGGGGGGCACTCCACCCCCCTGGCCGCCGTCCCCCTTGGGAGATCCCATCTCCAGGGCCGGCGCCCCCCTGGGGTCCCTATATAAAGAGGAGGGTGGGAGGGCAGCCGCACCCTGACACCTGGCGCCTCCCTCCCCCCCCTTGCTACACCTCTTCCTCCCGTAGTCGCTTGGCGAAGCCCTGCCGGAATCCTGCTGCATCCACCACCACGCCGTCGTGCTGCTGGATCTTCATCAACCTCTCCTTCCCCCTTGCTGGATCAAGAAGGAGGAGACGTCACGCTGACCGTACGTGTGTTGAATGCGGAGGTGCCGTCCGTTCGGCGCTAGGATCTCCAGTGATTTGGATCACGACGAGTACGACTCCCTCAACCCCGTTCTCTTGAACGCTTCCGCTCGCAATCTACAAGGGCATGTAGATGCACTCCCCTCTCTCGTTGCTAGATGAACTCATAGATTGATCTTGGTGAACGTAGGAATTTTTTTATTTTATGCAACGTTCCCCTTCAGAAATTGTAGAGAACTTAAATGATGTCCTTTTCTTAGTGGTGTGAGAGTCTTATGTGTAGCCAAATCAGCATGGTGTATGTTGTAACGGTATTTGATTGGTTTCTCATGAATTAACCGAAGAAGTCTCTTCTACTCTTTTAGTGATTTGATAAATTGGAACCCAGGCCACGACTTCAGAAAAAACATTTTCTCACTGCGCATGTTTGTCTACCCCCACTCTTATCAACAGAATGGCAAGGCCAAGTGTCAGAGCTAAATCCGGAAAATTCCTTGGCAGGTTATCCTAGCTAGGTGACCTAACATGATGGTGACAAAGACAAGGTTTCTACCTAGGTTCGATCTCTCATGAAGGAGATAATACCCTACTTCCCGCTCTTTGCTTTATTGCGTTGGGGTGTGTACAAAGTACAAAGTACCAAGTGATTCTCAATGTCTCTATCAACGAGTCTGGTCCCTGGTTTATATAGCACACCAGGGGCCCTAGGATACATCTTAGTCGGCTATGTACGGGGAGACATAGTTCTCCATGATCCTAGCTTCTTGTGTTGCACGCCAAGCCTTCTAGAGTCTTTCTGTTATTCATCGTGAGCCGCTCAAAGTGGCTGAACTGACAGAGGGCTACTAAACCCGGCCCACCAGGCCAAGAGTCGACATGATAAGAGGTCCCTTAGTCAGGACACCATCAATAGCACCTGAACCGATTTCAAGCTTGGCTACACGTCAGGCCATCCGAGTTGCTCATCGTCTCCGGAGCAGGTTCAACGAATCTTCCCGCAGTGTCTTCACGCAGCCGACCTCCATCCGCCGAGTTGCTTCCCGAGGTTTTGTAAACCACCTCAGTCTCGAAAGCGTTGAAGGAATTAGCTGGCATGCACATCAGAAATGTTTCTGCACTGCCAGCTAATTGATGGGAGGACTCCCGCACTACACCACGAAGGTTTATCTGGTCTCATTCGACAAGTTAGTCCGGTCTTATCCACGGGCCCACTTGCACACGTGTCATCCTTGACATGACAATCAACATGGTGAGCGAGAGTGGGTCAGGGCCCCACACAGGCCACATGCCCACATCTCATCAAATGGACGATGTGTGCCTCTATCCCGCATGAGTGTTAACGGCAACCCCTTGATCCCCGTGCGTCATTAACTCCTTAATATGGGAAAGTGAAGAGATTTTCTTGGTTTAAGGGAGTTGTTGGAGAGTTTTTCCCTCAACTTTTCGTAAATGGTAGTTATTTGAGGTCTACGAAAGTGCTAGAGTTGCTCTTAGTAGCTTCGTAAACATTGTGGTTTCTAGTAATGGAAATACGAGGGGCAACTCGAACTATGCTACTTGTTTTTTTAGAGTTAGTGAAGGGAGAAGAGTTGGTTCGTTAGTTCGTGTAGAAAAAAAAAGTAAGTCTAGCATCTTCGGAGACAACTCTATTTATTAAAATTAAAACGGCCCCTCCCTCATAAAAAGTTAAAAAATAAAAATGACCCCACGTGATTCTCCACATACGCCAAAAGTGGACACGTGGAACGCAAGGAAGCAGCAAAGTCTATCGTGAGGCCGAGCTGAGGATTGGACGCGGCCACCGCACACTCTCGTGACACTCGCGAGCACGCCGCCGGCGCAAGAAGCACAACCAAAGCCAAGCTCCCGGCCGGGCGGATTCATTGGTTGCGCCATGGACCTGCGCGTCGCTGCCCCCGCCTCCGTGGCCGCCGCCGCGCGCCGGGGCGTGCTCGGATGCGCGCGCGTCCGGCCGCTCCAAGGCCGCCGCCAGTGCCGCCCCTCCGTGCGCGTGTCCGTCGCGACCACGGAGTCGGCCGCCGCAGCCGCCGTAGCCGCCGTAAGTAACACATCCCCCGTCCCTCTCAGTCCCAGTCACTAGCTAGCTCTGGTCATGCAGTTCACGACTCTTTGCCGTGCAGTCGGCGGCCGAGGACGACGAAACGACGAACCCGAGGACGGTGGTGGCGGTCATCCTCGGCGGCGGCGCCGGGACGAGGCTCTTCCCTCTCACCAAGCGCAGGGCCAAGCCCGCCGTGAGTTGTCGCTCCTCTTTTTCCACGACCCGCCAAATGCAAGTAGATTATTTGACAGACATTGGTTGTACTGGTGCTACCGGCCGCAGGTGCCGATAGGCGGCGCGTACAGGCTCATCGACGTGCCCATGAGCAACTGCATCAACAGCGGGATCAACAAGGTGTACGTCCTCACCCAGTTCAACTCCGCCTCCCTCAACCGCCACCTCTCCAGGGCCTACAACTTCAGCAATGGCGTCGGCTTCGGAGACGGCTTCGTCGAGGTACCACGTCCTGCAATTCAATTCAGACCGCTCATACTATAGGATGGAGGATGCACTGCTTCAAGGAATCTTCGGGTCTTGCTTTGATTATCTGAAACAGGGATGACAGAGTGGAAACTGTTCTGTTTATTCAGGTTCTAGCAGCAACTCAGAGGCCTGGATCGGAGGGAAAGACGTGGTTTCAGGGTACCGCCGACGCGGTTCGGCAATTCGCTTGGCTTTTCGATGTACGTTTTCTCTTAGCGTGTGCGAGTGAGATGCATTTTTCTTTCATCACTACAGACGATGAATCGCGATGCAGGGAGTGTGCACGTGCTAGGTACATAGAAAAATGTTCATGTGGTGTGGTTTCCCCATTGTAGTTTTGCACAAAGCCATTTTCCACTCTAAAAAAACACAGAGCCTCTTGCCCCTGTTATACTGATATAATTCCAGAATCAAGAACCTGGGTTCAGATGTGCATTCGGTCCCGCTACTGGAAACCTCATGCTTGTAACACTGCAATTTTATTTATTTTTTGCTTTTCAGGATGCCAAATCTAAAGACATAGAGGATGTGCTGATTCTTTCTGGCGATCACCTCTACCGTATGGACTACATGGACTTTGTTCAGGTAATTTACCGCATAAAGATTGTTTTTCACACTTGTCTGTTCAAATGTGGTTAAATTGTTGTGACCATTCCATATGCAGAGTCATCGGCAGAGAGACGCGGGCATCAGCATCTGTTGCTTGCCTATTGATGGCAGGTGATTTCCTTTCTATTTCAGTGGCTAATGTACATAAAGTCACAAGTGGCCTTCCACTATGCATCATCTACATGCAGAGGAAATTCTTCTTCAATTTTTTTAATGTTTTTGAAAAAAATGAATTGCCATTGCTGTGTTAAGGCAAATGTTTATTTTTTAGCATATAATAAACTCTTCGATTTAACGCTCTGTTAGTTTGTGTCTTGTGGATTAGAGATGAATAATTCTGTTTTCAATGTTAGCCGGGCGTCTGATTTTGGTCTAATGAAGATAGACGACACAGGAAGAGTTATTTCATTTAGTGAAAAACCGAGAGGAGCTGATTTGAAAGCAATGGTAAGTTGTATTGATTTCTTCGTGCCACTCACCTCTCCAGTCCACACATGAGAGTAACATTCTAGATGGCCAAGTGTACGCGTTTCAGTTAGTACAACACTGAGAATGCCTTTCAAAGAAAATAAAACACAAGTTCATGGACATTTGTTTGTGGCAGCAAGTTGACACCACTCTCCTCGGCTTACTGAAGGAGGAAGCAGAAAAGAAACCATACATAGCTTCAATGGGGGTATACATATTCAAGAAAGAGATACTTCTAAATCTTTTGAGGTACGCCAATTCAACTTACTGGATCTCAAAATAATGCCAGTTAAATATTCTATTCGATTCTTCCCTGAAGAAAAGTGTATTCAGTTCTCCAAATATAAGGCAAACTGCCAAAGTTCCAATAAACATGGAAAGTACTAAAAACAAGCTGTTTCATCTTTAAATATTTAATGTTGTAATATTTTTTGGGATACTACCTTATGTTGTACGTAGTAAGGTGCATTTTCATAGAACAACTTGATCACAAGTAGATCTTAAGACGAGCCAAAACAAGTAGATCTTAATATGCAGTGCATTGTTGTTAGGTCAGATGGCGTTTTCCCACTGCAAATGATTTTGGCTCTGAAATAATTCCTGCTGCAGCAAGAGAGATTAATGTAAAGGTATGTGAATGTCATAAATGCAATCATTAGTAGGCACGCTGTGTAAGCTTTTCTGGGCAGTTCAAGAAACAGAATGACTATCATTACTTGATATTTCCGTACTACCTGTGAAAATTGTTATGCCACATACCTAGCATGTGATGTTATCAGCATCACTTACTGGTGCATTCTTCAATTGCAGTCAGGCATCTAAAACTGCACAACTGAAAGACAGAAAAGTAGGATGATGGCATTGCACATTGCCATTTTAGTTCCCTATTAGTATTTTTTGTTTCAAAATGTTAAAACTGTATCTTTATGTTGTATTTTTTCCCGTAAACCTTAACTTCCATATGATGTTACCGGTATCTTATATTTAACACTTCAGGCATATCTTTTCAATGATTACTGGGAAGATATTGGAACTATTAAATCCTTCTTCGAAGCAAATCTTGCCCTTGCTGAACAGGTATGGGTAGTATGTGCAAACTAATGGCAAGCTGCCTCTTTATTTTGTCTTTTACAGTCTTTGCCCTTCTTTTCCTACACCACTATGTTATTGGTTCTGGTGTTAGTTTTATTCAATGTATGGTGTTAATAGTTACTCGTATGCAATATCACTCTTTATTGATATGGCCCAGTGAGGCAGTAGATATATACACTGACACTTTACAAGGTGCAAGAACTTCATAGAGCACTCTACAAAAGAGATAAATGCAATGTACTAATAGTGATAACATAATACGTATCAAGCAATAAACTTTTATTTTGCAAGAAATAAAGTAAAAACCTGAACCTTTTGTAACATGTGATCGTCTTTTCATTCAACTATGCAGCCTTCAAAGTTCAGCTTCTATGATGCTAGCAAACCGATGTACACATCACGGAGAAACCTACCACCATCTATGATCAGCGGTAGTAAGGTATGTGTTGCCTCTGGGCTAGTATGACTCCCATTTTGCAGTATTATTTTATTGAAAATTCTGTGTGTACCATTTTCACTACCCAAAGTTCTTTCGTTACATTGTGTCATCATTATCGCGGTGCTTTGCCTTTGCACCCTTAGTTACTAATATCTTACTATAAGTGTTCAGTTACTCTTCAGAGTTACTCTACAGAATCGATTTGGTTGCCGTGCCACCTAACATGTGTATACCATTTGCAGATCACTGATTCAATCATTTCCCATGGATGTTTCTTGGATAAATGCAGGGTAGAGCACAGTGTCGTTGGAATCCGTTCTCGAATAGGCTCCAACGTACACCTCAAGGTCAGGCCTCTTGCTTGCAAAAAGCATAAACACCAATAGGGATCCATTATAGCCTTCCACAATAACAGCAAATGTGGTTCTCCATTTCTTCAGGATACGGTAATGCTCGGTGCTGATTTCTATGAAACTGACATGGAAAGAGGCGACCAGCTGGCCGAAGGAAAGGTTCCGATTGGGATCGGGGAGAACACTTCAATTCAGTACGCACGCATATACACTTCCTAGCACACCGCTCGCCAATTTAGACATCGCGTTGTATTACTCTTGTCTGACAAATGTCTCCCTCTTGTTCTGCCCAGAAACTGCATCATTGACAAGAATGCGAGGATAGGGAAGAATGTGACCATTGCTAACGCTGAGGTATGCATGATGTTCTCTGCCACCTTGTTTCTTCAAGAACAGTCGCATAATGAATATGAATCAACAAGCTATGATCCCCCAATGTTGCTCTCATCTGATAAGATTTTTCTAGCGTTCGCCTGAAATGCTACTATTCATTTCCAGTGAACCGCCCTTCGGAGTTGGTGTCTGTCCGAATATTACTGAACATGTGGTTTGCTGTTGGGTTCTCTACAGGGTGTGCAGGAAGCAGACAGGGCGTCAGAAGGCTTCCACATCCGGTCCGGCATCACGGTTGTGCTGAAGAACTCGGTGATCGCGGATGGATTAGTCATATGAGCTGAAAAAAGGCGGTTCTCCAGTCCAGCAAGAGAAATAAAGAATTCGTTTGTACTCTTCCAATAAGATGCGTGGCAACCCTGAAAATGCTCCTTGTGTATACGAGATGGCTTTGGTTCTCAAACATGCAATGTCGTGTCACCGAATTGCTTTAAAATTTCAAATAGCATTGTCAAGATGACCGAGGTTTTAAATTTTGAAAACAGAAAACTTCCGTATGTCACCGAAGTATGTGAAATTTGACAAATTTCGGATATTTTCTTTTGGAATTCGATCTATCAAAATTCACCTAATTCTATTGATCTTTTTACTAAATTTAAATTTGTTTTGAAATTAGTTTGAACCTAGCTTGAAATTTGGAGGTTACGAATATTTCAGTACCCTACCCTAAAAAAAACCGGTATCCACTGAAAGTGCCGAAATTTCAGAAATTTCATTTCAGCTTTTAGTTTTTTTTTTTCGCTTGTGTGCACATCCACCGTAAAGCCTTTGGCCGTGGCATCCTCCTGTGGTGCTGGTGGGGTGGAGGGAGGAAGTTCGAAGAGGAAAGCCAATCAGTTCACTTGAAAAGAGTTGTGCTGTCACTAGGCAGGCATTGCATTTATCCAAAGTAGCATCATGGGTTTCATACTTGGGCACTGCGACCTGTGATGCTGGGCATGGGCAGCAAACACTCACGCTTCTGGATTTCAGTTCTGGCTAAAGCAGCGTGCAGCGAGAGAACGAGGTAAAATCACGGCCGGAGGAATTCTGGTGGAATCGACGGTCACGTACGAATCGCTGATGATGGTTTGTCGCGCGCAGGCGTTTGGCCCTGCACGTGGCCGTCTGGGTCGCCCCTCTCTGTTCTTTTTTAAACAAGGTAAAAGATTTGCAATTTTTATTGATTGAGAGAGAAGGTTTAATGACCGCAAAGCGGGAAACAAAGAACTACTCTCGCGGCAAGTTGGAATGAGCACGCGGGGGCAAATGATGTACTCTTAAACATAACACACACAAGTAAAATAATAATGACATAAAAGTATAGTAAGGGGCTAACGGCTATCCATTATGCTCAACTTATATTATTGAAGGTATCTGAATTTATAGGATTACAGTTTTGAGAAACAACTAGAATCAAAACTGACACACGATCAAGAAAAGGGACCAACAATGTCATTTTCAATAGAAATCTTCAGAAAACCGGACATGATAGATTAACTATGTCCAAAACATGTGCAAACTACCGAGGATACCTTGATGATATCATGAACTCTTCTTCCATACTATATTGTCTTGTTGAATCCTCATCGCCGCCTCTTTCATGCTCATTCATTGGGCAATTTGTTGGAATAACGTCATTCTCAAATTCCTCATTCACCACATTATCTGAAACAATATGCATTGATGATTGTAAGCTTTCCAATGTCAACTCCACTTGTCGCATGGTTGGGCGATCCTCTCCTTTTAACTGTGTACATGCTATTGCAAGTGTAGCGACTTCATGGACTTCTTTGCTCCACTCATTTATAACTTGTGGATCTAGTATCTGCGACAAGTTATCTTCTGCAAACAACATAGCAAAATGTGCAACAATGCCATCACCACTAGGGGATAAATATGAAAATGGCTTCTTTCTGGTCAACAGTTCTACAACCATGACACCAAAACTGTAGACATCACTTTTCTCCGTGAGTCGCCCTGTATAGAAGTACATAGGGTCTAAATATCCGACGGTACCTTGCACCATGGTTGTTAAACCTGATTTCTCCACTGAAATATACCTTGAAGCTCCAAAATCTGCTATCTTTGTTGTTAGAGTATCGTCCAAAAGTATGTTTACTGACTTTATGTCTCTGTGGATGATAGGTATTGAAGCTGTCGAGTGAAGATATGCTAGGGATTTAGCTGTTTCAATTGCTATTCGTAGCCTGTCACCCCATGACAACGATCTTGGTCCTTCAACATGAAGATGATCATAAAGGGTTCCATTTGATATGAACTCATAGACCAACAATGGGACTTCTGTTTCAAGACAACAACCATAGAGTTTTACCACATTCCGATGGTTGATTTGTGACAATATAGCAACTTCATTGATAAACTCATCAATCTCTTTCTGAACCACCTTCTTTGGTTTCTTGATAGCCACAACATGTAGGTCTGATAAAATTCCTTTGTAGACGGTACCATGCCCTCCACCACCAAGCTCACGAGCTTTATCAAAGTTGTTTGTTGCCTTCTCTAGCTCTTCTAAAGGTATGATCATCCTTTCTGCAATATCAGCTCTCTGAGATACCAATTGTTGCAGCAATTGACCACGATTCTGCTCAAAGAACTTGCGCTTCAACATTTGTGTCCTTTTGTGCTTTAATTTCTTGGAAATGAAGAGCCCAATAAAAACCAAAAGTACAAGGCCTGCCCCGCTAGCAACTCCTACGATGACACCTTTATCTGCAAAATACAGAGATCATTACCCGTTTTCTCCAACAGATATATAGGCACAAAAACTAGTACTTATTCATATCCATCTATACTTGCTAAGAATCAACAAAGCATACCCAAGTAAGTTACGACTTCTGTTTAGTACTATAGGGAAGGAACGAAACATTTCAACAAACTGCTAGGATGCTTTTTAATGACAGCAAGCTAATTAGGTCGATTATAATTAGAATATCAAAGGGTTTACTATATGGTAGCATTGGTAACTTTGAATAGTCATCTGCATCAGAACAAAGGAACCAAAAGGTCAACAATCCTCCCAGAGTTATTGTAGTGCTCCTCACCTTTAAATAATCGGTGGCCACCTGATACAAAACATTAAATTAACTTAGTTAGTTACGTTAGTAGAGTACATGCTAGAGAAACAATTGAGCCAAACTAACCTTGGCATCCATCGATGAGGTAGGGGTTGCCTTGGTAGCCTTCTCTGCATTGGCATGAATAGCCACGGCTTTCTGGTATGCAGTGGCTATGCTTGCTCTTGCAGATGCTATCTACTACCTTCTTGGGACAATTCGGTTGCTGCGAGCTGACTTTAGCCGGAGGAAAGCCAGGCAACAAGACCTCCCACCGTAGAATCATGGGAATCTCCTCGTGCTGAATCGTCTGCGCCAGCTCGACAGAAAACCTACCCAAATCAAACCACCCTTCCTCTGCGATTA
Source organism: Triticum aestivum (assembly GCF_018294505.1). Lineage (NCBI taxonomy): Eukaryota > Viridiplantae > Streptophyta > Magnoliopsida > Poales > Poaceae > Triticum > Triticum aestivum. The sequence continues at coordinate 656,904,140 of NC_057807.1, forward strand.
ACACATAGGGGGGCATCGATTTTAGGTTTCGCATGTTGCTCCGTTCGAGCCCTTGGAAGCTCAAATACCCTGGCATGCCGTAGTTGGACATAGTGATACGTGACTGGCAGCACCCCATGCCGTAGCAGTATTTGCCGTGGTTGCGTCTTGCCACCGTCGTAGCATAGGTGCCATTCACATTGGAGGAGCAGAAGGAGGCGCATCCGCTAAGGATGGCTTTCTGGTCGGACGCGAGCAGTGTTGCCTTGATGTTGCACCCCATGAGAATGAGCTCATTACGAGTTGAGAGGGAGTATGGTTTCTTCATTGGTTGCGTGAAGACACTGTCAAAACTGAAGAAATCTTCTGAGGGGGTGAGACCTAAGAAGGCACCAGTGCGAGCGACACGCACTGTGGTGTTGGCGAGGGAGATATCGAGGACCCGAAAGTCTCCATAGTCGTCGAGCAGTAGGCGTGTGGTGTTGCCGCCTGTTGTGTCACATGTGAGGTTGAACCCTGGTCTGTAGCAGTGGCGGGGACCCATGCCAAACGGGTACGGTACTTTCACGTTACCGCAAGACGTGTTGCAGTCAGTACCTAATACGAGGACAATATTAGTAGGAAAAATTCTATTTTAAACCTTGAACTTGTAGAGGTTCGGCGAATCAAACCCTCAAGTCGAAATCCCTGTTGTTTGCACCCTGAACTATGTAATCCCGGTCTAAATCAAACCCTGGCAAAAAGTCAACCGGGATTTGTCTGATGGGCCAGCCCATTTGTTTTTTTTTCTCAAAAAAATGTTGGCTTTATTCTTCTGTCGCACAGGCCGAACTCTGACTGGGCCGGCCCATGAAAACCGGCGACCGTCAGCGGACCTTACTGTAGCGCGAGCCTGTAAGGCTAAAAAAATGCGCGCTAGCCAAGTATCAAACCCAGGATCTGCAGCTCAACATACACTGGTACTTCCATTTGAGCTACCGACTTAATATATTCAAATAGCAACACTAAAGAATATACACCTAAAATAAAGCAACACAAAACTATATGAATCAACACCAGATTCGAATATTTTCTTAAATTTCGAACGCAAAAAATGTTTCGATTCTTTTTGAGTGTTTATGAAAAGCAACTACTTCTCAAATTTGTGAACAAATTTACGAAACTTAATTTGGAGAATTTCAACAAACTTTTGGAACATGCATATTTTTTAAAACACCCGAACAAAATTAGGAAAACGGAAAAGATTTAAAACTCGCAAACAATTTTAAACGGGAACATTGTTGAACTCCTGATTTTTATTGAAAACACGGACATCTTTAGAATTTTGTGAAATATAGGAATATTTTTTGAAACTCCAGGAAAAAATTAGAAAACACGACCATTTTTTAATTTTGTGAGTTTTTTAAAACGGAACCAATTTTCTTTAAAAAGTTGTGCATCTGCGTTTTAATAAAAAAAATCGACCATTGAACATTTTTTAATATACAATGAACAATTTCTTAAATACACATTGAACATTTGTGTGATGTATGCTAATCAATTTGTAAATACACAGTGAACATTACTGTGATATACGCTGAACAATTTGAAAATACACAATGAGCATTACTGTGATGTGCGCTGAAAAATTTGAAAGTACATATTAAACATTTTTTCCCTATACGCTGAACATTTTTAAGTACATAATAAACATTTTCTTAAATATATGATGACCATTTTCATAATACATGATAAAATCTTGTATAATACACAAAAAATAAGAAAGTAAAAATAAACAGAAGAAACACAGATTGTTCGTCATATTAAAGTATTATTAATGAAAAAATACACAATGAAATGTTTCCTTATAATGTATTAATGGAAGAAAAAGGAAAACAAAAAACAAAAGAAAGAAAACCCGAAAGAAAAAGGCAGAAAGAAAGAAAGAACCAGAAAGAATAAACCTAAAAGATAAAATAAAACAAAAGGTCAACAAAAGAAATGAACAGAAAAACAAAGCAATGAACGGACAGCGCGTGCTGCCACGAAATGGGCCGGCCCACCCGCGGGCGTAGCCACTGCTGTGGGCGGCAAATAGGTTCCACCACCAATCTCGGCCTTCCTTTGCAATCCCTGTTTGGCAAACGACTCCAGGGTTTGATTTAGACTGGGATTGTATAGTTTAGGGTGCAAACGACAGGGATTTGGACTTGAGGGTTTGATTCGCCGAACCTCTACGATTTCAAGGTTTAAAATGGACTTTTTCCATATTAGTATGGACATTTTGCTATAAATAAGAAACTTGTCCGCGTTTTACATAGGAAAAATGGAGAAAAGATTGTGGTGCTAACCTGTGACTATGACTGAAGGGACGCAACCGTCAGGCAGGTTGTGGTTGCCATGGGATCCTGACGGACACCCACACTCAAAAGAGCCTTGCGTATTTGTGCATTTACCAAGGCACCGACTTCCTCCTGGTTGCTCGCACTCGTTTATATCTAGCACCAATATAGCCAACCAGCAAAATAAGTTATTGATTGGTGTCAACCTTAGTAGTCCCTCCGTTGCAGTTTATAGGACTTGCCCGTATTCCTATATCATCAATTTTACATGTGTAATTCAAATTATATATAGCACAAGTTATGAATTTTTTTAAGATGATCCCGAGGAAGAATCAAATCATATAGTATGTTAATTGATTGAGAGTGAATTCCTGCTGTGCAATGTTTTTGACAGGTTTAAATGCCCCCTCTCTTTCATTTTCAATGTCCAGACTTCCATACCATGATCATGTCACTTAAAGTGAAATGTACCATACGTGCACCTTTATCTTATGGACCCTTCCCTGGGAAGCATGGCATTTACACATGTTTTTTTATGGCAAGTTCATCGAAAGCGCATGGCAATTTCTTCATGAATACATGTCAACTTCTGCAAAAGAACGATATTGCTGCGAACAATGTCATGTCCGCCTGAGAGAATTGACATGTTCCCACAACATAAAATGCCATGAAAAACGTTTGCAAATGCCATGCTTCTGAAGGAACGTTTGCTGGATAGCATTTATGTATCTTATTTATGTGTTACAATATGTTGAAATTGACCCCTTTTCATCTTACAATGTGGCATGGTTTGTAGAAGATTTTTTTTGCATGCATTGTCCCACAAAATTCAAACTAAATATCTAACAAAGATTCACACGTATATTATATTTTTGTACCTAAATATATGTATGTGATACCTTTAGTGTGTGTGACAATGGCAAAAACTATTTTTGTCTAAATTACATAAGTAATTAATAACCAGTATATTTTGCTTAAAACATGCATGTGTGTGGTATCTTATACGGTATTTCTAGTATATGCCTTTTTTGTTTTAAAATAATTACTAATATACTATCGAATATCCATTTCTGAGCCCAAACTCATTTGCACCTGGTCAAGAAAAAATCACAAAAAAAATCCAAAAAAATTAATGGTAGATAATTTAGTGCGTGAGGTGCACTCGAAATTTCAGATCATTTGCACTATGAGTAGATCTCAGCAAAAAAGATAAATTGGGTCAGAACAATATATGAATAGTAAACTTTTTTACGGACCCCAAATTTTTCTTTTTTTTTGGTGAGAGCTACTCATATGTCCAAATGATCTGAAATTTCGAGTGCACCTCACCCACCAAATTATCTACCATGCAAAAATAAATAGTGGAATTTTTTGAATTTTTTTTTCATCGTGGGTGCAGATGAGCCTGGGTACCGGGTCGTTGCTCTCATATACTATACACTACTAACAGTGGGGGAGCCAGAAATTAAATATAGAGGGGGCCAAAACATGTCATATAATGTTAGAGGGGGCCAAATCACCTAAACCTAGCTAATTTTGTCTGACAAATGAAGGATTAGAAGTACATAGGTGTATTTGTGAGAGCATGGGGGGGGGGGGGCCTTCGCCCCTGCCTCCGCCACTGACTACTAATGACTGTTGTACTGCTTCCCCTTGTATAAAGTTCAGCCTACAACCCTTTGAATCTAGAAGGTAGGGATAAGAATAATTAAATTGCTAGAGGTTTCCTTGTTTATATATGTGATTTATGATTTACTAACTCAATTATTTACCTCCTTTATTTGCATCAAGTGCATGGTATTAGCCCTAGAGAATCGTTAATAGGATCTTAGCTCATCAGAGGTACTCCCTCTGTAAAGTATTACTAACGTAGTGATCTAAACACTCTTATAATACTTTATAGAGGGAGTAATGGTTATATTAACCATTAGACCAAAACAAATTAACTGTCCATATTAATTTGGGGCCATTTTAAAAGAGTTTGTTATACCATTAAACAAACAAAACATTTGAAGTTCTTAATGATACTCCCTTCGTCCCGAAAAGCTATACTTAGATATATGTAGATACTGATCAATCTAAGAAAAACCTTTGGGATCAAGGTAATATATAGTTTGTATTAGGCTGGTCAAATCGTCAACCTACCGATACACATGGACCGTACAAATGGAAAAGGAGGCACAAATAGCATCGATGACCTTTTTTTTTAAAACAGATAGCTCGATGCTGGTCTAATTATTCTGCTGATCGCATCATTAACTAGCACTTCCTCCATTCAAAAATATAAGATGTACTGGATACTTCAATACAAACTACATACGGACTAACCCGTAAAAAAGACTATATACAGACTAAAATGAGTAAACATACACAGTAAAATGTATCTATATACATCTAAATCAAGGGAAAAGGTTCTTTGTCCGATTCATATTGATTGTCATTTATTTAGTATCTTGTACTAAATCAGCGACGATTAATATGAGTCGGGGCAAGTACAACATCTTTTATTTGTGAACGGAGGGAGTGCTAACTAACCTTGGCAGCCGTCGGGGATGTAGGGATTGCCTTCGTATCCCTCTTTGCAGTAGCAGTAATAGCCTTTAGTCCGACCGCACACGCTATTGTTGCTCTTGCATATGTTGGTGGTCACTTTGGTTGGGCAATCACCGGATCCCGCGAACCATCTGGTGTAATCTGTTGACGGAGGCGGGTCTACATCAACGATCTGCCAGTACAGAAGAATGGGAACTGCCATTGCATCTTTGGACAAAGGAACTTTCATTGCGCCATGGTGATAGTTATCGAACCACCCCTCCTCGGCGACGAACACGCGGGCAGGCGGCCCCGCCTCGTTATCCGAGCTTCTGTTCTGGCCGAACCATTTGAACGCTACGTAGCCCGCTGCCTCGTCTCGGATGACGGCGATGGCCGCCTGGCAGCATCCCTGGCCATTGCAGTACTTGCCGGGGCCACTGTGGTCTATACCTTCCGAGAAGGCGCCATTGGGGTCTGGACAGAAGGAGGCACATGCGCTCATGATGATGTGGCTGCTCTCCTCCTGCAGTGTCGCCATCACGTTGCAACCCGTTACGATGAGCTCGTTGTTGAAGGTCAGCATGTAGGGTCCATGGACCCTGAGTCCGCCGCCGAACGTTCCGTTGCCGTCGGCGTCTATCTTTATGTCGCCGGCGTGTACGGCGCGCACGGTGCCGTTCTCGATGGAGATCTCGACGACCTGAAGGGTGCCGTCGCCGAGCAGCAGCCGAGGTGGATCGTTGCGGCTCGTCTCGCAGGTGAGATTCAAGCCCGGCAAGTAGCAGTCTGCCCCACCCGGATCGCCGACGACGCCGAACGGGTATGGCACGGCCACGTCGCCGCACTTCCGGGTGCAGCCGCGCGCATCAACCGCCGCGGCCGCCGCCGCAGACAGCTGCAGCACCACCAGCACTGCTGCCAGCGCGATCACCGAGCTGACCGGCGCCATGGATCGCGATCGATCCTAGCTAGCTTCGACCTGCGACTGCGAGCAGTGTACGATGAGAGTTGACATGCGCCGTTCATCATACTTATATGTGCTTAAGCGCGCTTGCCGTGTCCAGATCGACACAAGATGTTGCTAGGATTAAATAACGACGAGTTGATGGCTTCCACGATCGTTCGGAAGATGGTCATGGTGGTCTTCACGTCGCGTCCCCCTCTGGGGTTCAAAGGGCAGGATTAGCGCACTAACTACGACATGCCTGGCAAAGGGATCTCGAGTCGAGTCTTCCATCGCAAACACTAATTTCACGTCGAAGATGATGGTCTGCATGTTTTCGCCAGTAAGAGTGTACTTTAAAGCTGCAAATTAAGCGTAATCGAGAAGACTTCACATTGTTATTAGAATTGAAACAGTCTAAATTAGATAGCCAACTCCCACTTGCAATGTAGGTCCGTGATCTTTTAAACAAGTTTTCTCTTGTATGTACGGATTAATGCATGTACATTGCTTCCCTTTAGGGCCTCTTCAGTTCAAAGGATTTCTAGAATATTTTCAATCCAATAGAATATTTTTGCATTGTTATCAATTTTTTTTTCTGTGTGGCTTGTTTAACCCGGTAAGATTCATGGAAAATTTCTTTAAAGCTCATTTCACTAGGTTTGATACGAAAATCATCTACTCCAAGTCCAACCTCGAAGAATTACTACGCCACATGACCGCTCCACCGACAGGCCAAAAGGTAGCACCACTAACGGGTTAGGCTATGATCAGTAGAAGAAAAAAAAGTGACCAACATCGTGCCAGTTAACGCCCATACGCCAAAAAACACATAAAAAATAACACAAGCGCCGTTAAAGCTCACGGCGTCACACCATGATCTCATCATGGCAGTTCACTCTCGGGCCACCATTGTCGTCCATTGATGCCTCCTTTGTCTTGCCCTCACCATTGCCACTATCGCCGCTTCCTGCTAGTCCTCACGGACACTGCCTCCCAATGGTCCTTGTGTAGCACAAACAGTCACGGACGTGACAGCCGCCTCGCGCACGGGGAATAGGCAGCAGCTTGTGGCACCACCATCAAATGAAGCAATGTTGGATTGAAGTCGAGTGAAACCGGATCGGCTGGCTGCGTGGTTGCAGATAACCAAAGTTGTGTCGTAGACAACCGAATCTGATGGCGGCGAGGCCGGGTTGGCCGAATCGAAACCATGATGATGAGGCGGTTGTGGCAGTTGTAGAGCAAAGCTGTGGAGTCCTAAGAGGTTCTAGTTGTTGTGTCTGGTGTTGGCTCGGCCCATCGACACTCAAAATACGTCACCCCATCATAAATACTTTGGGCGCAACCAGTGGGAGACAATCTCATGAGTTAAACTAAACAGGTTTGGATGACGACCATGTAATCTTATTACCGGTCGGTTCTACAGTTCAATTTTGATTTTTGTGTAACATATCAGATGGTTTTTTGGTTTACCATTCGGCATAAATGGTGGGCTAATAAGATGCTTTTTACGTTCCTTAGATGACTATGTCCATTGACCCACTGGGAAAAAAATTATGTATGGGGATCGGTAGCATGTGCTGATCCAATAACGCATGGAGCTCATTGGGAAAGAAATTATGTGCTCCCTAAGAAAATAACTAAATGAAAAAAAGCAACGAGCTTGTGAAATATTCATGAATTTTTAAATTACTCATAGATTTAAATAAGTTTCATGAAAATTTGAAAATATTTGCATATTTTAAAAATATGCATAAAAATTAAAATATTGAAGAATTACAAAAACATTTTGAAATATAAATATAAATATTTTTTATAAGTTCAGAATGTAAATATTGTTAAATTTTATAACTGTTCACAAATCAAAACAAATGCCTTTATTTTTCAAAATATAACTGGAAAATAAGAAAGGAAAAAAATCATAAAGCAGAAAAACAAAACGAGAAAAATCGGTAGAAGGAACAAAGGAAGAAAACCAGACATGAAATAGAAGAAAACAGACGCATCTTTATCTCGCCACTAGCGAGATGGATAAACGGCTCGCCTCGAAGAGCTCATAGTGGACTGGCCGAGTGGAGAGCAGTTAGTTTGCTTCACTCTTTTCTTTTCGTTCTTTTTTCTTTAAATATTAAATATTCTAAATGTATATTTTTATAAAAAAATACTTTACCTAGTTTTTAAAAATTTCATTGCAAATTAATAATGTTCATGTGATTTAATCAATTTGTTCACGTAATTTATAAGAAAGTTCATATCATTCAAAATATTTGCTTTATCAAAATAAAAACTTGTTCACACATCTCACAATATGTTTGTGGCATTTAAAAATGATACAATATATAATTTTGTTTGTGTAATTTTGTAAATGTTCCGTACCATTACAAAAAAGATTCTGACATTTCACAAATGCTGGTAACACTTAGAAAATGTTTCACAACTTAAAACAAATCATGGCATTTATGCAAAATGTTCAATATATGTTGGAAAAATATTCATCGTGTATTTAAAAATGTTCAATGAGCATTTAACAAATGTTCAACATGTATTTGAAAAAATGTTCATTGTGTATTTTAAAAATGTTCAATGGTCATTTATCAAATGTTCAACATGTATTCTAAGAAATATTTAATGTGTATTTTGAGAATATTCAACTCATATCTGAAAAACATTCAATATGTACAGAAAAAATGTTCAACGTGTATAGAAAAGATGTTCAGTGTGCATTTGATAGATGTTCAACATGTATTTGAAAAATTTTCAACTTGTATCTAAAAAATATTCAACGTGTATTAAAAAATGTCCATTTTGAATTAAAAAGCCAACATGTAACAATAAAAAGGAAGAAAAACAGAAAACTAACAAAAAAACCAAAATGCAAAGAAAACCGAAACAAAACACACAGAGAAAAACAAAAAGGAAAACAGAACTGGTTGGAAGTTTCAAAAACCGGTCTGAACCGGTCTATAGAAGCTTCACATAACAGTTTCCAGGAAGCTACAATATGCGGGAGTGTCAGAGGCAAGTGGGTGATATCTAGCATTTGCTGAAAAAAACACCCAAGCACTGGTGCCATTTGGTCAAGTTGGGCCGGCCCGTCGTGTAGCTTTCATGCATGATTCGTACATCGATTAAGTACTACTCCCTCCGTTCCTAAATACTTGTCTTTCTAGGCATTTCAACAAGTGACTACATACGGAGCAAAATGAGTGAATCTACACTCTAAAATATGTCTACATACATCCGTATGTAGTAGTCATTTGAAATGTCTAGAAAGACAAGTATTTAGGAACGGAGGGAGTAATTTACAATCATTGGCATGCCATGAAGCTCAAGTCGTGGCCCATGATCTCTATTTGAAGAAGATTTCAATCGCATGTGACTGCAAGCCGATCATTGATGACATTGAGAATGGGACAAAAGGTCGACGTAGCACAATACAATTATTAAGGAGATTATAGCTAGGAACAATAACTTTGCTTGCTATGTTTTTAATTTCGAGGGGCATGCATCAACTCATAAAAGCACACAACCTTTGATAAGTATGTTCTTTCTATTAACTAGTCAATGTGTACGTGCAATGCACGTTAATTTAGAAGTATATTAAGTGCATGCGGATATTAAGTAGGATATTATTTGCGTGTTATTATGTGATTAGCACTATATTTGGCATGAAATTAACTGCATGCTAAACGTGTTGAGCGTTCGACATTGAAGCAGTCTAGGTCGTTGGATTGACATGATTTGATGGCCGAGATTAATTGGATCGGCCCCTTTGGGTCTTTTTATATTGGTATAGATCAAGGTTGCCACTTGTGGCTAGAAGTTTCTCATGACCTAGTTTGTATCCCAATGAACATTTCTTTTGATCAATAAAGCTTAGCAAGTTTCTAGAAAAGGTATTCCCTCCGATCCAAAATAAGGGTTGCGGTTTTGAATTGGGGTTAGTTCAAAACTGCTAGATCTGAACATTTCTTGTTATGGATTGGAGGTAGTACTGATTTACAACCCCAAAAAAAAATTACTACTCCACACAATGATCCTAGAGTAGAAATTTCCGGTGCAATCCTCCTTTTCAAACAAGAAAATAGTATATTGATCACTGTGCAGGCAACAACGAGCCCAAGCAAAACATCGAGGCCCAGTTAAAGCCGCCTCATTTGGCCCGGCATTCGAATACAAAGGACAGCGTCAATTGCCTGCTCAGGGCCTTGTTCAGTGATCATCATACGGGATCTCGCATCCACATATTTGACGCAGCTCAAATTTCCCACAGCCTGATGACAAAACAGGCAACACAGGGAAAAGGAAGAAGATGAGAAACCATCCGTAACGCAATCAGTCACTGCATAGTACAGTTGGTTATACGGTCTTGTCAATTAAATTCGAGACATAAATAAACCTCTCACAACGTTGCCGCAAGCGCGAAACTGTAGCTGCGACACTGCCATGCCATGCCATGCCATGCGGGACCCAAAGAGTACACAAACCGTATCCCCGGAGCACCCACGTGACCGTGGGTGCGATGGTCGGAGCGCTCCCGTTTTCCAGTTCCGGCCGGGGCCAGCAGCAACCAACCAACGAACGAACGGACGGACTGTGGTAAAACCGCGGAGGAACGAACGAACTCCGTCCGGTGAAATGAAACCTCTCCGCAGGTGCGATGGCCGGCGGAGGAGGGCGACAAGGCAGTAAAGCCCAACCGCCGGACTGGCGCCGAGTGTGGCCCGGCAGGCGCGCCATTATTGGCGGCAGCGCGATCTCGCTCGATGCCAAGGCTAGACGACGGCGACGATGGGGCCCATTCATCCACCCACCCGCCCATGCATTGCATTGCATAGGGAAACTACTGTGCGGACGACGGTAGGTCGGTAGGGTACACCAAACGTCCGTCCTCGCCGACGCCGTCGCTTTCCGGCCGTGAGGCGTCGGGACGAACCGGCGGTGGCGAGCTGGCTGTAGCGACCGGCCGGCCGACAGCGCGCGCCTCTCGCGGTCTTGCTCACATCACAGATTGGAAACTGTCCGTTGCTCTTGCTCATCTGAATCTATGGTGATGGTTTATCGCGGCAGAAATCACATATTTAACCTGAGACCTAAATCAAATCATAAACTGACCTGGTTATGAAAAAAAATCATTCTGCTGACCCTTTGGTGTGGCTCTCGACAGCTGGGCGCCGCACCCTACTGTGCAACGCCCTTCCCTTGGGCGTCGCACCTCCTGCCAGCGTGGCAGCCCTGCTCCAGTTGCGGCCCCACACGCACCTGTGCAGCGCCTAAGGCCTGGGCGCCACACTTTGACGTGCAGCGCCTAGACCTTAGACGCTGCACGGTGACTTAAGCGCGGCCGCCCCAGCCCGACCAGGCAGTTCTTTATCTCTCCGCTCTCTGGACAGAGAGCAGCGGCGACGCCCCCATCTAATCCCCCCCCCCCACATCCCTCTCAGATCTGAAGATTTGATCCGTGGATTCGATCCCTAATCCATCCTACTAGGTAAACTCTTCCATTTTCTTTCTTTTGCTCCGTAAATTTGTTGCCATTTTAGAGATTTGTCCAAGATTTGATGGAACCCTTGATTTGTTTGGTTTGCTCGATTTAGGATGTGTATTCATATTGGTAGTACCGTAGTGTTATTTATTAGTTCACAATATATGATTCTTGTTAGTGAAACCCTAGATTGTTTAGTTTTATAGATATATATGAGATGCCTATTTTTATAGATAACTATGAGATGTTGATTTTTGTAGACATATATGAGATGTTTGTTTAGATATATATTAGATGTTGAGTTTATTTCAAATATTAGATGTTGAGTTTATTTGAAATATTAGATGTTTAGTTTATTTGAAAACATATGACATATTCATTGTGTGAGAAGGAGATGCTGAGATTTTTGTAGTTGAACACATGTTATATGTTTAGTGTATACCGATATTTGAGATGTAGATGAACTCATATATGATTATTGTTTGAAATTGTAAGGATGGTTTGGCTTCTGGACGATGTCTACGGTGTGCAACACCGGTCCTACATGATGCGCGAGAAGGATAAGGTAATAATGAGTAATCTAAATCTTTTGCAAATTTTCCTTTAGTTGAAATTTACATGCCCTAAGATTTGTCATTACTTGTTTTTTTGCAGAAGCTTGAACCTCTGAAGATTCGGTATCACGGGGTCTCTGGTCCTGCCATGCCTTACGACGAGCGGTACACACCGTACATCAAGCAGGCAGGACTACTCCCGTGGATTCTGTTGGTCAGCCGGTCCACGCCGAATCTGAACGCTCCACTGGTGCCCGCTCTTGTTGATCGATGGAGGCCGGAGACACACAGTTTCCATCTTTGGACTGGGGAGATGACCGTGACGCTCGAGGATGTCTCGTTGATCACTGGTCTTGCTATCGACGGGAGGCCTCTCTGTATGAGCACCGATTCTGATGGGTGGCGCGAGCAGATGATTGCTCTTATCGGTATGGCTCCTACCGAGGCGAGGCTGCTGTAGAGGAGGGAGAAGAGAAAAAGAAGAGGGAAAGGAAAGCAGCCGGAGCTACTTTCACGTGGATTCAAAATAACTTTGCGTCGTGCCCTCCGGATGCCACTGATGATGTGATCCAGACACATGCTCGTGTGTATATGTGGTACATTGTGTCGAGGACTTTGTTTCCTGACTCCACTGGCAAGAACGCTCCATGGATGTGGCTGAAGGCGTTGATCCAGACACATGCTCGTGTGTATATGTGGTACGTTGTGTCGAGGACTTTGTTTCCCGACTTCATGCAGCTACAATCACACCGTGTTAGGGAGACCTTGAAAGCCCGGCCTCCGTGTTGGCGGCCATCGTTTGTGGTTCCTCCGGGCTCTTTCACCTCATACTTCCACTCGTTGTCGTCATATAGTACAGCTTTTTCGGAGTCTGCCTTTCGTGATTGAAATTCCAACCATTCTTCAACCTTTGGTGGGAAATTGTACTTGTGCTTATCCTTGTTCTCACCATCAATCTGCTTATCAGTCTCCATTGAGTGCTTTAAAAATTATTCATTCATCTTGTCAAATGTGTATTGAACTATTGCCGTCACGGGTAATGCACGTACACCCTTGAGCACCTTATTGAAGCATTCTGCCATATTGCTTGTCATTTGACCGTACCTCCGGCCATCTTCATCGAAAGCACGTGCCCACATATTTCTTTCGGCAATGTTCCTATTGAGAAACTCCTGACCGCCGGGGTCAAGTTTCTTGTGTCTGAGCAATGCATTGAACAATATGAAAAACCGCTTGTTGATGAAAGCGAGATAACAATCCTGAAGATCATCGCAAGTCTAAGGGTTTGGGTGGGGTGGGGGTGTGTGGGGTGGGGGTGGGAGGGGAGAGAGGGTGGGGCCAGCCCAAGTGAAACACAGACTGTGCAGCGCCCAAGAGCTAGGCGCCGCACATTACAGGTGTGGCGCCTAAGTCTTAGGCGCTGCAGTGCTGCCTGTGGGGCCACAACTGAACCAGGACTGCCACGCTGGCAGGATGTGCGACGCCCAAAGGAAGTGCGCTGCACAGTAGGGTGCGGCGCCCAGCTGTCGGGCGCCACACTAAAGGGTCACCAGAATGAAATTTTTTCATGACCAGGTCAGTTTATGATTTGATTTCTGCCTCAGGTCAAATATGTCATTTCTGCCGTTTATCGCGAGCACGTGAATGCCATCGCTGGTGGGATTCAGCAAAAGGCAGAAGTGGACTGGGCTGGATTTCCTCTTGGCTTATCGGAGCGACAAGGAGAAGGTGACAAGCCAGCGGCAACACGTACGTACGTACACCTTTTTGTTTGGCGTCAAGCTGGGACGGGCACGCGAGGCGATCCAAAGGACTGTACCGTATGCGTACGACGGGCATGCCAAACACTCAACGCCGGTGAAAGGTATTTTCCGTTCAACAACACTCAAGACTCAACAGTCTTTGTTGCTTGCTTGATGATTAGGGAGGGAATCAGCCGGGTCAGGCGATTAATAAGCTGGGTGGAGCCCCGTACGCACGCACTGGCACTGCTCGTGTCTGTTTCGATTTTAAATGCAGGGGTTGATTATTGCAGGCAGCCAAGAAAATTGTTTTTCAAGGCGCAGTCCACATCCAGTTAGGTACAAGCGTACTACACCTTTAACAGATTGAGCTGAATAAATTACGATCGGTCGCAAGGGGAATTTAAGAAGCGTTTGACTCCGCACATGGCGAAAAGGGAAAAGGTGAAGCACAGTTTAAGCCAGACATATCAACAGGAAGGGTGGAGGCCCCGAAACAGCTCGAAGCGATCGACCGATCGATCAAATTGACCTCGGAGTTGTCCCGGTTACATGGCCCGACCCACACGCACCGTGCCTGTACGTATCATCAGCTCCACTACACGCGTCTGAACACGGAGCGCTATCGGTTAGCAGCACATGTACGAAGCCAACTTTGACATTTTAGAAGCGCAGATTGATGTTAACTCCACGATTAAGCGACACCTGACATAAACCTGCGTGGATGATAAGTTTAGGCCGGTACGGCACGGCAGCACCCCTGGCATGTGCCTCTGCTGATGACCACACACATGTACTCCCTCCGTTCAGAATTACTTGTCTCAAAAATGGATGTATCTAGAACTAAAATATGTCTAGATACATCCATCTCTGCGACAAGTAATTCCGAACGGAGGGAGTAATGCACTCGCGGAGAGGAGAACAAATCTCATCTGCATTTGTGGCTCGCGAATAAATGTTTGGTTGGGTTGGGTTGGGTTGGAGCCTCGCCCAACCCACTCGCTGTTGCTAGCCCAGTCGCTGCCTGCCTGCTGCCTGCCTTATCGAATCAAATCATGAGATGATGAGCTTCCAACTTCCAAGCGCTCCCTGTCACTGGCCCGAAGGAATAAATAGCCACTCCCCCTCCCCCCAGCTGAGCACGATCCGGCCTCGGGCCCCACCACCGTCACTAGTAATCTACTCCGTGTAACCACTAATCCCTGCGCTAATCAGACAACGCGGCCAGAACGACTTCGGTCGAAACCCATCCTACCCAGAGACTCACTGGCCTGCTGGCCCCACCGTACGCCAGGCCCGCCCGGCAGCGAGGAGGGTAGACGGCCCCTGCGTGGGCGCAAACCGGGGAGGGGTCACGGGCCGCCGCGGGGGAGCACGAGGGCCCACGTGTCAGGGAGCCCGCCCCGTGATAAGAATGTGTTCTCACTTTCTCTGACGCCCCACCTCGTCTTCCTCCCGTCCCGTCTACACTGAATCGAGTAGTGGCGGAATATTTTTCTTTTCCACGCGCTACGGCCACCCGAGCTCACGCGCTGCTGCTGCGAGTGGAGTTGTCCTGAAGGAAGGCGGAGGAGGAGGAGGAGGAGGGCGGGCGCTCCTCCAATGGTGGCGGAGTCCTGAAGGCTCGGGGGCGGACGCGGAGATGATACGGTACCAGGTGCGGAACGAGTACGGGCTGGCGGATCCGGCGCTGTACGCGCCGGAGGAGGAGGATGACCCCGAGGCGCTGCTCGAGGGCGTCGCCATGGCCGGCCTCGTCGGCCTGCTCCGCCAGCTCGGGGATCTCGCCGAGTAAGTGCCGCTACTGTACCCCCTGCCTCCGCCTCCTTCTGCGCCTGCTGCGAGGGGTTCGTGCGCGAGCCTGTTGCGTGGCTGGCCTCGCCGCGGCGTGCGATTCTGCAAAGGAATTAAAATAATTGGGCGGATACTGTTTTTGGGAGTATCTATGTGTAGATAGATAACTTTATGAGTTTAGTCTAGTTTAATGCCTTTTAGGATTGAGGGAGGTTTCCGCGCATTCTGGGCGGGTGGTTGGTCTCGTTTGCGCAGTTCCAGGTAATCAATTGGCTGGGGAATTCGCTTCACGGGCAGCATTTTGCTCCGAATTCTGAACTATTGAGGGATACGCCTCGGAATTTTTCAGTCCGATTTGGGCGGCCTTTAGCGCATTCGACTTTGAGGGTGTGGAATTGTTTCCCCATTCATACAAGGAGGAGGAGGAGGCGTTTTCAGTTCTGACGGAGTGGAATTGTTTCCCTGCGTTGTGAGCTGGGCTAATGCCCACGTCGCGTCAGGTTTTGGTTCTCTACCGCACGCTTTGCGGTTTTTGCGGAGATTCATCTTCCGCGTGCTGCAGTTGGTTGTTGCTTTTGACAAGAATTCTAGTTATCAGATACAGCATTGGGTTTGCACTTCAGAACACAAGTCAGAATTTGGTAGGTTTGGTAACGCTCTTGAGTTGCAGTAGAAAGATGCTGGCCTTCATTTTCCAGATGTCAGAAATGGGATTTATCTGGAGAACCGCCAAAGTATAGCATTGTTGTGAATCTCATTACAGAACATAAAATAAATTCTTATGATTAAGATGAGAGTGCCCTCGATATTTATGGATGGAGTTAATTTATAATAGGATTTCTGGTATCCTTGTTCCCATGCTTCCTAGATGATGGTATAGTGTTTTCATCGTAGCCTCCAGATTTCCTAGTGTTCTCTATGTAAATTTTGGTCAAGTAAACAAAGTCATTCTTTGGAAAAAATAAATTCTATCCTAACCCATCATGTTCCCAATTAGAAGTACACAAATGTGAATTGTTATGTTAACACTTCTACTGGCTTTCAGCAGGTTTGTTGTTAGTTTTACTTTCCTCTTGAACTTTTGTTGGAATAGTTTGCAGTGTAGATGTGTATCTTGTTGACTGCCAATGCTTCCATCCATGTTCTAATATGTCTGCCAAAACATTGTTCTAGAAGTGGACATGTCATTCTTTCCATTCGTACTGAAGAACTTTCGTGTTTTCCTTGTGCAAAAAAGGTTCGCCGCAGAAATATTTCATGACCTGCATGAAGATGTGATGGCCACTGCTTCTAGAGGGCATGGTTTGATGCTTAGATTGCAGCAGCTAGAGGCAGAATTTCCTGCAGTGGAGAAGGCAATCATAGCACAGACCGACCATTCAACTTACCTACATGATGATGGTTAGTTGAAAGTGGAAAACGACCACATTTTATGGTTACTATTTTGTACTGCTATGGTTCTTACATCTGAAGTTCTTGGCGCATTCTCTTGTAGGTATTGAGTGGCATTCAAATCTGCAGCTTAATCAGAATTTGATCACAATAGGAGATATGCCTCGTTTCATTTTGGATTCATATGAAGAATGTCGTGGTCCACCACATTTATTCACGTTGGATAAGTATGTGGATGCTTCCGTATTTTTATGTGGGTATATACCATGGATGTGTTATCAGCAATTTAATACCAGAATTGTTCTTCAGGTTCGATGTTGCTGGTGCTGGGGCCTCCTTAAAACGATATTCAGACCCATCTTTCTTTAAGATGGGACAGACCTCCAACATGATTGAGCTGGATTACTTAAGAGAGAAGAAGCCCCGTAGGATAAAGGCAAGTAATACATTCTCAATTATTGCCAACATTTCTCTGGTAGTTTCACTTTGTGCTAGACACTTTACCGGGAGAGCCCCCTCCAAGTAAAATGCGATGGTAGTTGCTACATCCTTCATGAACTTAAATAACTTATCTATTTAGAAAATGCTCGTGTAGTATTTTACCAAATTGACCATGAGCACATGAAGTTTAGAATCGTCTTTACAAGTTACAACACATGAGCTTAGCTTTAGCTTGAGATCCGGGTTCATCCAAATTGGACAACACAAAAAATATTGATGCAAGAAAAGCTGCCACACAGTAGTATTTATTGATTTTGAAGCGCTGTCAAGTGAAATTGCATTTTTCGTCTATCAATAGCTGATAATAAGTTATCATCTCAACTTGCCTTGGACTTTTGAGAGTAGAACCGGTTCTTTACCCGTGGTATGTTCGTCATATCATTTACTCTGTTTAAATATATGCGGATCTTCACGGTCCCTAATGTTTGTCAAAACAGAACAATTTCCTTGAAGTTAGAAACTTACCGAAGTCTTTCTCTTTCAGAAAAAGGCTATGCGAAGGAAAGGGGAAACACTCGAATCATTGCTTATTGCGAACTCTGAGTAAGTTTAGGGCCACTGGATTGGTCATGTGCATAAGATTCACCCAAAGGAGCCTATATTCTAGGGGAAATTTAGTTCGAAATGATTTTAGACTGTATTTACCATGACACAATGTAATACTATTTGTTGCAAAACCTGCAGGTCTCAAATTACGTCATCAAAGGATCGATCTTCTAGAAAAGTTCCACCAAGGACAACAAAACTGAAATCCAGGCATTTACGGGATTCTTACAATAAAACTATAAGCAGAATCTGCAGGGAACAATTGCAAGAAGTAATTTCATCACAACAGAAGATCTTGTCAAATTATTCTGCAAGGAACTTCCATGCAAAATTTAGGTCAACTGACTCAAGTGAAATTATATCTTCATTTGGAGAATTAGACAATTTCAGTGCCCCTGCTCAGTCTTTTACTAAACATGAACTGACGAAGGTTGTCCCAGTAGACGAATCTGATACTTTGGTGACTGCATCTGCACCCATTAATGGGCCGATTCATCTTGAGGTAGATGATGGTCAATTTCTGGCAACACAACAGGAACATTTCGAAATGGAACAGATCTGCAAGGGATGTCCATTGCAGTTAGTGCAGGAAGAGAAACTTCAATTGGCTGTAGTTCCTGTTTACCATGACAATGATCCCTGCAGGCCTGATGATATTGGTAGTGATCAAGACAAGTTTATTGACACCCTTAATACAGAATCAGAAGGTGAAGCCGATCATAGCATGAAAAGTCAAAAGAATCTCAGTGCCGAAATGGAAGTGGATAATTTGAACTGTGATGGCAAGGAAGCTGAAAGTGTGCTGGATGTACAGTTTTCAGAACTAGGTCCTGCGGAAGACCAGTCATCAGGGTTGAGCAATCCATGCAATGACACAGAACCAACCCGTGCAGACTCATTTCTGCTAAGTGACTCTTCTCCTTCTGCAGTGTCAGACACAAAAGATACAGACTCTGATTCAGATTCTTGCAAACAATTGAGTGGTGATAATTGGATCAACGACAAAGAATCTTGTAACGATGTTGATCTAATGGATGTCAGCTCATCATCCAGTGTGACCTCTGATGACAATGGTAACTTTGAAACTGACACTAATCTCAATGGCTGTGTACAAAACCAGGAGGTGTCTTTTCTCCCTTCCAACGATTATCATGCTGGTGCTATCCCTAGTTCTGAAAAACAGTTATCCCAGACATCTAGTGGCTTGGATGGTAATTCTTTCTATCTTCTTGTATATGTTTGGATAGACCCAAATTGCCTCAATGAGTTTTCTTTTTCTTCTCTTTGACCTTACATAGTTATTGTGTTGCCAGGTTTGGCTAGCATTAGCAGTGATTACCACGAAATAGCATATCGCTCAGCGGAGGATGGCCAAAATAATGTGGTATATGGTACTTCTACGATATCTGGACAACCCAATGATGTTTCACATGCTGGTGGAGAAGTTGAAGTTCCACATGCTGATGATTTGTTACTTCAGAGTAGCACACACAATCAAGAACAAATACAGTCGTCCAAGGAACCGTTTGAAGAATGCACATCTCTAGCTACAGTTGTCCAAGAAACAGATACCAAAGTTGCATCACTGCCAGACATGGATCCTGTTGTGCACATGAATGACTTGGAGTTCAACAATGTTGCGCTTCCTGCAGAAATTGATACGAGTACAACACAAACTAGTTTGGATCCTGATGTTACCCACAAGCATTCTGACAGTAAGTCAACCGTTTGCTTTTCTTTCACCTCCGCATTGTTTAAATTATTTGTTTAGCTTGGTGGTTTACTGTATTACATCGGTTTATTGGAACATTTTTTGTAGGGCTTGATTCAGGAGTTATACCTATTCATTCAATCACATCGGATAATCCATCATATGAATCAGATCACGGTGAACTGGTTGAAGAATTACACTGTTTACCAGATGAAGATCTATATAAGCATATCACAGAGGATCAAGAAATAGCTGCACTGGAAAAAGGGCCCTGTTCAGTTAGGCTTGACACACACAAAGAAGATTCTATGCAGGCGTCTGTTGTGCCCATGCACTTCTCTAGTATTCAGGCGATCCCAGGACTTGCTGAATCTGTACCTACTTTTCAAGATGACACAGAAGCTCATACAAGCAAGATGCTGGAACAATCTCCACGAGTATTGAATGATGATACAAAATCATCGTTGATTGATGTCCCATCAGCTTCTAGTACTGCCCCTATACTTGATACAATCAAGTCCTGCATGGAATACCATGAATCCATTGAAACGGTAAAAAATGTGGAGCACAGTGAAGTTCTGGTTGATGCTGAGGTTGTAGAAGAATCGACTACCAGCAGGTTGGATGATGACATGATACCTTCTGAAGAGGAGCATACTGATGGGGCCAAACATACCGAGAAAGCAGAGGTTGATGCCGAGGTTGTAGAAGAATCGACTACCGGCAGGTTTAATGATGACATGACACCTTCTGAAGAGGAGCATACTGATGGTGCCAAACATACCGAGAAAGCAGAGGTTCTGCCTACAAATTCTAGTCATGATATACCATTGCAATCCAGTCCTTTCAGGGAAGACATTGAAGCAGTTGAAGCTACCTGTGAAAACCTTGGATCACTAGAAGATTCAAGAGGACATATCTTTAGAGAAAGTATGCTGCAGACAGCCAATCTTCCACAGCCTATTGAAATAGAAACGTCAGGCGGAACACTGGGTGGCAGTGATGATATTCTATATGTTCCACGATCGCATTTTCCAGAAGATTCTTGTCAAGAGGAATTACCAGAAGAAACCACTCTAGTTGCTGAAGAAGTTCCATGTCAGAGTGATTTGGACAAGGATGTTACAGTAAGCCCTAACAGTAACATGGTGTGGGAGCAACTATCAGATGTCGATCAAGACTTGGTGAGGGAGTTATCTGGTCAAGATTCTTTTGGCACAAACCCATTCGTCGATCCTGGGTACATGGTGAGCTCTACTGATCCTTTGCCCAGTATGAGCTATCAACCATGTTGCTCTGAAGAGGAAGATGATTTTCTCTCAGAACTTCTAATCCAGCAGTGTAACATTCAAGCAAAAGAGAACCTGTATCCACTTGATGATTCTCTTTGGGAACCTGCAACTCCACCTGATGAAGCACCATTACCGTCAGAAGTCATGATTGAACAGGACTTCAGATCCTTGTGCCATGAATACCATGAGATTGATTTTACTGCTGACACAAAAGGCTTTGATTATAAACCATCCTCAGATTCTAACGATATTGCAAATGATTGTGTGGTCAGTGTATCGGATTCCCCTAGTTCTGTCTCTGTGCTGTCAGCGGAATTAGACCAGGAAGTGGTTTGTTCTAAGCCGGATTCTCAACTTGCTGAATGTTCATCTGCCAGGGATATAACAGGCGAGACAACCGTGCCCTTATCCGCCATGAAAGTTCCTGATGGTGAGAAACAGGCAGTGGATTCTGACTTGAGATCTCACGAGTCTTTCGGCGATGAGAAAAATCTTGAACTGGATATCTTTTCCATTCCAGTGAAATCAGAGCAGGAACAACGTCCCTTGCCTGAGGTTGTTCCACTGAAAGAAGAGCAGGACCCCTGTGCTAACCTTCCTCCACATGCTTTTATAAATGAAAAGGTAGGTGAATTGGATGCTCACTCGAGTAACTTGCCAGTGGAACCGTTGGTAGGAGCACGTGGCTTGGATGAACTGGATGTCCTTCCTTTAAGGAAACCTATTCCAACCCAGGAATCAGACTCACGTGTCTTAGATGGACCTAACTCTCAAAGTGTTCCATCTTCCTCAACGGATAAGGCGGTTGACGATCTAGATGTCCCTCCTCTGAGGATTGCTCTTGAAGCTGAGGAGTCAGAAGACCAGTTTACAGGTGAAAATGATTCTCAGATTGCTACATCTTACGTTTGTGAGAAGACTGAAGAACCTGCTGGCCCTCCAAGCAATGCTGTTGTTGAAAAGGAGGCAGAAGTTTGTGCTCCAAGTGAACTTGATTCTCAAATTGCTTCATGTTCTCTGCCTAACAAGAAAATAGACGAACTAGATTGTCCTCCTTTGAGTGGTTCTGCATTGATAGAAAATGAGTCGGAAGATCATATCTCTGGTGTTCCTGATTCTCAAATTGCTCCATATTCTTCAGTAAATGATAAGATTGTTGGACCAGGTGCTTCTACATCAGTAAATGATACAGAGGCAGGGTGGGAAACTTGTCCGTCTCCTGAATTGGATCCTCAGTTTGCTCCATGTCCCTTAAGTGATTACAATGTTGGTAGACTAGACGGGACTCCATCACGCAATGTCCAAGTGGAAGCACATAATGGACCCTATTACTCACCTGAATTTGATACCCGAATTGCTCCATATTCTTCAGTAAATGATAAGATTGATGTACCAGGTGCTGCTACATCAGTACATGATATGGAGGTAGAGCAAGGGTGGGAAGCATGCGCATCCCCAGAATTGGATTCTCAAATTGCTACGTGCCCGGTGAGTGAGGACAGGGTTGGTCAACTAGATGGATCTTCGTCATGCAATGTCCAAGTGGAAGCAGCCCAAATTGCTCCATATTCTTCAGTAAATGATAGGATCGATGTACCAGGTGCTTCCACATCAATACATGATATGGAGGTAGAGCAAGGGTGGGAAGTATGTGCATCCCCTGAATTGGATTTTCAAACTGCTCCGTGCCCCATGAGTGAGGACAGGGTTGGTCAACTAGATGGATCTTCGTCATGCAATGTCCAAGTGGAAGCAGAGAATGCATCCTATTGCTCACCTGAATCTGATTCCCGAATTGCACCGGGTTCTTTGAATTCTAGCGCGCTAGCTGAGAGATCAACAGTGGCTTTTACTTCTGGCATGCATAGTACCAAGGAAATCGATCGGGTTTTACCTGTTCCACCACATCCTGAACCGTTTCAAAGTGTGTGCAGTGAAGATCCTCAGAAGCTACCCCCTCTTCCCCCTCTTCAGTGGAGGCTTGGAAGGCCTCGTTTGGGACTTCTGAGTAAAAAAGACCGTGTGCCTGAGTCTGCAAGCAGTACAACTTCTATTTTGCCTGTATCGAGTCAAGATATGGATAATGGCCTGGTTTCACTTGACAGAATGGCAGAACCAATAGCGTCAGTTTCCTCTCAAGATATCAAAGAGAGGTATCAGAATTCTGTGGTGGACAATAGTGATCAAAGGGTAGAATCTGGATTGCCAGGGGAACATGACAGGCCATTTTCAGAGGCTTGTGGGAACATCAAGCATCAGGGGCATATCACTTCATCACCATCGGAGGCTGAAGAACATCTGAATGACAGTGGGGCCACTGCACATGTAATTAACCAGCAAGATCGTCAACAGCACCTCTTGTGTTCAGATATTTCAGACATCCCTGAGCATCTCAGTTCTACAGATCCAGCTGCATCTGAGGATGACAAAACGGTGGATGATCACAATGCTGCACGTAACGTGCATTTCCACAAAGTGAGCTCTTCAACACCAGGGCATGTTTCCAAAAATGGTAGTTGCCAGCAATCTCAGCACGGTGAATCATTATCAGGGACTCCAGACAATGAGGAGCATAGTTCAAATGCATCAGATGAGGAGAAGAATCTGAAAGACCAGTCAATCACAAGAGGATTACCTTTAGACACAACAAAACATACTGCATCAGGCTCAGTGTTAGAAGAAGGCACCCAGGAGAGTCAGTTACCGGAACAAGATGCGGATAACCTCAAGGGTGGTCTGTCTGAAGGCCAGTCACATACTGCAGAATCAATGGTATCTGAAGATTATCCCCATGGTGATCATAATTTGGACACAGAGAGTATACTTCAGCCGAACCCGTCGTGGCCTAGCAATATAAGTAAATATCTTGGTGACTTTGATGAAGGCGGCTATGCACACGCTGAGCAGCCACCAGTGATGGGATGGACTGTTGGACCTCAGATGCTTCATCCTAATTATGGAATATCAACGGAAGGGAGCAGATTTGAACCCGAGGTCACAGATTATCGGTTAACCAGAAAGCCAGTTTCAGTGAGAAATATCCCAAGAAATCCACTTGTTGATGCTGTTGCTGCTCATGATCGAAGCACGGTACTCGTCTGCCTTCCTCTTGAACATTCTCGTGTGTGCGCTCTGCTTATCTTTCCTGTGTTTACCCTAACCCCATTTATATTTTTCGCAGATGCGCAAGGTTTCAGAACTTGCTCCCGCCACAGATAAGCCAAACACCAATGATAAAAACTTGTGGCTAGAGCAGATAAGGAACAAGGTTGGAGAACTTGCCCCCACCGCAGATAAGCCAAATGCCAATGATAAAAACTTGTGGCTTGAGCAAATAAGGAACAAGGTTAGTAAATCGAAGTATCTTTCTTTTTGCCATATATATCCTCTCACTGTCTCCCTGACTCGTTTGTTGTTTGCACTTGATCAGACCTTTGACCTGAAACCAGTGGGTTCTGCTATACCAACATCTATTAGAGCCCCTGCTAGAGCCTCTAGTGGAAACCTGAGAGTTGCTGCAATAATAGAGAAAGCGAATGCCATACGCCAGGTTGCCCATCTAAAGTTCACCTCCAATGTTGCTGTCAGCATCTTTTCAGTTATTTGTCTCTTACGTATGTTTCTGTTATGGATCAGGCGGTGGGAAGTGACGACGAAGACGACGATAATTGGAGCGACACATAGAGCACCCATTATTTTGCCCTCCTGCTGTTTTTTCCTTGGCAGAAAGGTGCCAAACCAGCAAGATCTTGGACAGGGTGCACAGCCATGCCATCTTATGGTCCTAACATTCTTAGCCTTGTCTCTCTCTTGTATATATAGTATAGGGAAATGCCCATATGTTCATGTTTTTTTGCCATTCTTCTCTGCATTCTTTTTGGCCTCACTGTGTGTATACTTGCCTCCCCGGGCAGCAAAAGGCTGTTGAAGGTAGGCATGTTCTTAGGAGACCAATTTGTTCAGGTCTGTTGTAAATCGTTAACCTCTCTTAACCCTTGTTTGCATTATAGATTTGTACTCCCAAGTATTTTGGAATGTGGGGAGTGGTAGGTTTATCTTGAAATGCGAAATGGGTTACCGTGCTGTCACTGTGATCATTCCCTCGCTTGGATTGATGCCATGTGGAAATTGATTTACAATTTTACAAAATTCTGAGTATTCATTTGATCCAATTATACAGGTACTTAGCCTAGGTGACATACACAGGGGATGGGAGAATCGTGTGCGCTTCTGCTAAACAAGGGCTTCTAGGGAAAGATTGTACCCAGAGATGAGGGCAGAGAGGCCGATGGCCAAGAAGGCGAAGAAGGCGAGGCTAATGGCGGCCGCGGCCGAGTCGTTGAACAGGTTGTCGGCGGCCTGGCGCATGTAGTCCGTCACCGGCGCCGCCGCGGACAAGCCAGAAATCAACGAGTACGCCACCACCTGCCACCATTAAGTTTCAGACCAGGAAGCACGTTCAGGTTGTTGGGTCAAAGCCGGTTGGCGATATAGGTGGTTAGACTGACAGACATCTGGCTGGGGGTTGGTACCTGATCTCCGGCGAAGTCGAGGACGGCGGCCGCCTTCCGCCCGGCGACGAGGTCCCGGCCAGAGCTGAGCCTGTGCGCGTCGCGCAGCAGCTGCGCCGTGGCGTACAGGAGCGCGATGATCGACATGCCCAGGCAGTAGCTGCGCGACAGGTGAAAGAAAGGGGTCAGATCAGGCGACGGGTGATGAGACGGGGGTCGATGGATGGATCTGGACGACGTGCTTGTATTCCGGGTAGGTGCTGAAGTCCTGGGCGCCGCCGCGGCCGTGCACGTCGGTGGCCATGACGACGAGGGCCAGCAGGGAGAAGAGCCACGCGAAGGCCCGGAGCAGCAGCCGCGCCCGCACCGGCGCCGCCTCCATCTTCCACCGCTCCGCGATCGACCTCGACGCCGGCACGCTGCTGTCGGCGGCCGGCGCGTCATGGGGCTCGCTGCTGGCTGGGGTGGACGACATCGTGGACCCGGCTGTCGGAATGGACGGTGATGATGCACACTTGGCGCCGAGCTGATGACCTGGTATATAAAACTCGAGCGTGCCGGCCGCGCGCCGGCGGGCCGAGACTGCGGTTACAAACCGGCGGGGTTTCGACGTTGTTTAATCTAACCGGCTGAGTCACTTCGACGTTGGGTGCTGAGAGTACCATAATTTCATCTTATCGGTTTATAAAATGATACTAGAACAATGCCGTGCATTGCAACGGTATATAAATATTTTAGTATGTTAGCTTGTGATTTATCTGCCTGTAATATGCAATTGTATAAATAAATGTTCATCAAATAATGTACGTGATTTACCATATATTATGATCAGAAGTGATTTACCTGCCCATAGTATACAATTGTGTAAATAAATGTTCATTAGATTATGTCTGTGATTTAACTTATATTGAATTCAGATGTTTGGTACTAAGTAAACTAAAGTAAAATTGGTTAAGGTACGTAAATTATTGTGATTGATTAGTATATGAGGAAGGTTGGACGAAGGATGGTGAGAAGAAAGATAAATCGGGAACCTTACATTCTTTTTAAGTAATAGAGAAAAATGATTTTTTTTTCAAAAATCAGCTCCCACCCCCACCCCCGCGCTCCAAATTTCATTGAAGAAAGAGAAGCCATGTGAGTACCACAACAACAGTGGAAACCAAAACAGGGGTTGAAACAGTTCCCTGCATGCCTTATTATAGTCCCCCTAAGCAAAAGCCAGCCTCCTCCTTCAGAAGATTTGAATCTACACCCTCACCAGTAGGGCTGCAAGAAAAGCTCGAGGCTCGTGAGCCGCTTGAGATCAACTCGTATTTTGACTCGACTCGAGATCGACTCGAAAAGAAATGAGCTGAGTATGAACACTTTATTTGGCTCGATAGAGAAACGAGTTAATCTTGAGCCAACACTAGCTCGCTCAATTTTAGCGCGATAGCTCGATGTCATATAGTCATATTAAATAATCTTGATGTATATTTAAAGGAAATAGGATAATTTATTGCCATATATTTTGTGCCAAATTTTTCTCAATTCTACCTAGTAGGAAACACGGAGGCCTATTAAGCATGACAAATTTAGCCTCAATATGATGCGTGGTCAGTCATGTGAAATATCCTATTATTCACAGCCGAAGTTTAAGAGCAGACGCACCTTCATTTTTCTATCTTTCTAGCTCATTGATCCCTATTTATCAAGTGCTAGTCTTTAGTTGAGAGAGAATAAGTCAAATTTTATAGTGGTTTTCAATATTGTGTTGTTGGCTATAATGTTTGAAAATTGCCTATTCGTAAAATCATCTTATTATTTAGATCGAAACTAGCTCGAGATCGGCTCGAGATTGATACAAGTTGAGCACGAGCCAGTTTCTATGGCTTGACCTTGAGCTTCACTCAGTTTGAGCTCGCTCGAATTTTAGTATAATCTAAGCTGAGCCTAATCCAGCTCGCTCGAACTCGACTCGTTTGCAGCCCTACTCACCGGCCCAAGAAGACCACATGAATGAAATCAACTTCTTGATGGTTCTTGTCCTGGTACTCCAGTGTGCCTCCCTCGTGCGCCGCCCCTGTAGGATCGAAAGTAAGTCTAGAGGGGGGGGGGGGGGTGATTAGACTACTTGACCAAATAAAAATCTAGCATTTTCTCAATTTCAAATGTTGGCAGAGTTTAGCAAACTTAGCATAAGTCAAGCAATCAACCTACACATGCAATTCTAAGAGTGTAGCAATGGAAAGTAAAACATTGCATATGAAGGTAAAGGGAAGGGTTTGGAGAAGGCAAATGCAATGTAGACACGAAGATTTTTGGCATGGTTCCGATAGGTTGTGCTATCATACATCCACGTTGATGGAGACTTCAACCCACGAAGGGTAACGGTTGCGTGAGTCCACGGAGGGCTCCACCCACGAAAGGTCCACGAAGAAGCAACCTTGTCTATCCCACCATGGCCATCGCCCACGAAGGACTTGCCTCACTCGGGTAGATCTTCATGAAGTAGGCGATCTCCTTGCCCTTACAAACTCCTTGGTTCAACTTCACAATCTTGTTGGAGGCTCCCAAGTGACACCTAACCAATCTAGGAGACACCACTCTCCAAAAGGTAATAGGTGGTGTGATGATGATGAACTCCTTGCTCTTGTGCTTTCAAATGATAGTCTCCCGAACACTCAACTCTCTATCACAGATTTGGCTATGGTGGAAAGATTATTTGAGTGGAAAGCAACTTGGGGAAGGCTATAGATCAAGATTCTTATGGTTGGATTGGAATGTCTTGGTCTCAACACATGAGTAGGTGGTTCTCTCTCAGAAAATGAATAGTGGAAGTGTAGGCACATTCTGATGGCTATCTCACAAATGGAGAAGGGGGTGGAGGGGTATATATAGCCTCCACAAAAATCCAACAGTTACACACATTTAACCCAACTCGGTGAGACCGAATAGAAGAACTCGGTGAGACCGATTTAGTTCAAAATGTGAACGTTAGGAATCTCGGTGGGACCGACTGGATCAACTCGGTGGAACTGATGTGCTAGGGCTAGGGAAAAACCTCATCTTGGTGAGACCGATTGCCTAAACTTGGTGAGACCGATTTCAGCAAGGAGCAAACAGAGAGTTGGTCAAGCAAACTCGGTGGGACTGAGTGCTCATTCCAGTGAGACCGAAATGTTACAAAGGGAAACAAAGAGTTTGCAAGGCCATCTCGGTGAGACCGAGATCCGTATCGGTGTGACCGAATTGTCTAGGGTTTCTGGCAGTGGCTATGTCAACTGAATTCGGTGGCGCCGGATAGATCAAATCGATGGGGCCAAGTTTGACTTTGGGTTTTGGACATATGTGGAAATGAGAAAGTGGATGAGGGTTTTGGAGCAATATCACTAAGCACTTTGAGCAAGTAGACCATTAAGCAACACCTCATCCCCTTTTAATAGTATTGGCTGTCCTATAGACTCAATATGATCTTGGATCACTAAAATGAAAATGAAGAAGCTTGATCTTTTGCTAATCTTTGTCCTTAGCATTTTGAGGGGTCCACATCTCTAATCCATGCCATGCCAATCATCTGAAATACTCAACTTGAATGAATATTAGTTCAATGAGATATATGTTGTTATGAATTACTAAAACTACCTGGGGATTAGTTGCACTTTTTGATAATTGATGACAACATATAGATCAAAGCTTTGACAAATGATAATATGAATGAAATACATCATTGCTTTGAGAAGTATGTGATAAGCAAGAGCTCCCCCTAAATTTTTGCGTTATTTAAAATTTTCTTTTGAATGCAAATGCACAACCGATTAGGATCGTGGGTCACTCTTCCATGTCACATACATCTTGGTGGAGCGCTAAAAAATGATAATAGTTAAATAACATGCACTCATCACCAAGGGTAAACATGATTGATCATACACAAATATCATAGATATCATCATGCAAGCACACATTAAGGCATAGTATGAACAAACACATGATCACAGGAGTATCTTATGAGCATAACACAAGTAGTAGCATATGAATCAAACAAACAAATGATCAAAGTAGCAAGAGAGGCAAATAAAACCAACAAAAGGCAAAACACACACACACACACACACACACACACACACACTCTCTCTCTCTCTCTTTCTCTCTCTCTCTCTCTCTCTAAGCCTAATGATCTATACACTTTCTCCCCCTTTGGCAACAAGTTACCAAAAAACTTGAAAATGCATAGTGCTATACGACACTCTAGGCACGATCTCTGTGAGGTCCTGAAGGGGTCTTCGGGCTGGTTGCTCCGGTGTGCATAGATGGCGTGGAGAGGAGTCCATCTGCAAAAGCTTCGGCAGAGGTCTGTGGAGCTGGAGGAGTTGAAACTAGAGGTGCAATCGTGGCAGTTGCTGCAGGTGCTGGTGTCACTGACAACTGGCACTGCTGAAGACATTTGTGCCCTTGGCACTCTCTAGAAAGTATCTGTGGTAGGTCTGCCATTCTTGTCCTCAACTTCTTCCTGGAGCTTATTGGTGTGGAAACAATAGTCTACATCAGTTCTCCTCCTAGTGGCATAGGGATCAGTCTATCTCCAGAGTCTCAGACCTGAATCATTCCTTAGCTTCATATTTTCTGCCACAAGATGATCATCACTACGATCTGGAATCTTGGGCTTCAGTTTTCTGAGCGCTTGTTGCCCTTCTTCTTCTTGAACTTCAGGCACCGGGGCCTTGTTCTTCTCAGCAGCAGGGATGTTCCTGGTGGATCTCTTTGGTGCAGATGGTTTTGGAGCTTGAGCTTGAGCTTGAGGTGAAGGCTTAGGGGCAGACTTGGGCTTAGATGGAGCAGCCCCAGTCCTTATGGCATCCCCCATAATCTTTTGAGTCTTTGGTGGAGGGGCAACTGGCTCTTCCTCCTCCTGTTCTTCATCAGAATCTCTCATCATAGACGGTTTTCCAATGACTCTGGCAATGGTCTTTCTGACTCTCTCCTTCCTCTTCTTTCCTCCATCAGCCTCTTCCTCTCTAGGTTCAAGAGTGGACTCCATGGTTCCTTGAGTGGAGGCTCTGGATTTTTACATAGGCTTCCTCCTAGCATGAGCTTTCACCTACATTCCAGGCTTTATGGCAGAAGCAGCAACATACTCCTTCTTGAGTACATTCTTCTCGGAGGTCACCTCCTCCTCAACAACAAAATCCTCATCCTCAGATTCTGAAGTTCTCTTCTTCCTTTTCCTGGTTGCTGCCTTGGGCAAGTTGCTAGGGGTTCTTCTGCTCCCCTAATCATAATTGCTGTTGGAGGGACTAGTGCCCTCACTAAGGTTGACATTCTCCTCAGACTTGTTCTGACTATCACTGCCCTCTGACATAGCTGAATTTGACCCTATGAATAGTTGGGTATAGATAGAGTGGATGAGCATCACAAAGTACAACTATTTTGCAAAAATATTGATACAAAAACTTAATTTTAGTTTTCTGCAGAGAGCATTTCGGAGCTACCGATTTGACAAACTCGGTGTCATCGAAGCATAAACAGAGTCTAAACACACAGTTTCGGTCAGACTAAAATGTAGTTCGGTGACCCCGAGGTGCTAGGGTTTCATAGAGAAAGTGATTTCGGTTGCACCGACTAGTACACTTCGGTCAGACTGAGTTGTACTTGTGCAATGGCCAAGGCCAAATCGGTGTGACCGAGATCCTCAGATCGGTCTGTCCGAGATGAGTTCGCCAAAAACCAAACCCTAAGTTTTTGCATCAAATCTATTCTAATGGATTCTTTTGGTGGATAGATTGATCTCATACATGGGAGGAACAATGGCAATGATCTTTGTGCAAGTATCAGAATAATAGAATGCATAAAGAGGTCAAGTCCGTATCCTAACTTGGTGACGAACTTGCTATGGTGGCAACGACGGTGAGAATCTTGTTGACGGCGGCGGAGACCAGCGGCAAGAGGTCACTAGCGACGACAGCGACGATCCGAAGACCAAGGGGGCGGCAGAGCTGGGAGGCGCGGTTGAGTGTTTGGAGGAATTTCCAAATTTTCAACCTGCGGTATATACCCAGTCATTATCAGTGTGACAGAGTGGAACGATTCGATGGCACCGAGATGCAAAACTGCTAGCAGTTGCTGCAACTTGGTGTGATCGAATTGTTCAAATCGGTTGCACCGAGGTGAAAACCTAGATCAACTTAATGAATTCGGTGAGATCGAGTAGGAGTGAGTTGGTCTGACCGAGATGCATCAAGAGGTTTTGGAAGTTAAGCCCTTGACGGATCAGTGGCTCCGAGTGCTCCTCACCCGGAGGGTCCAAATTCGACTTTTTAAAACTTTGTGATGCAGCAAGAATAGAGTTTGAGACGAGAAAAGAACAGATAGCTAGAGGGAGTACTTAGGCATTCTTGTCCATCCATTTGGCAAAAAGAAAAACCAAACAATCAAATCAGCAAATGGATGCCCTCGAATGGAGAAAATTATGCAACCAACATGCTCACACAATAAGATGGCAAATAAAACATGTGGCAAAGCATGCACAAATACTCCAACATCTATCAAGCAATTGGCGATGACTAGGTCATCTATATATGAGTATATTGACTTAGGAGTCAAATGAGAACATTTGATCATAGGCCATAATCATCATTTAAGCACAAGCGGGGTTACCACTTTTACATAAAGCATTGTTTTGCTCACACCTTTAGAGTTTCTTTAGCTCAATTCTTACAGCAAAGATCCCCCTAGATGTGATATCCCCCCTTAGAAGGATGAACTAACCTTGGGTTTTGTCGATGATGACTTCATGTAGGTGTTGAAGATGTGGATGCTCAATGTTGATGTAGATCATTTGGAGCAATCCATTGGAGTGAGTTGCACTTTAAATACCTACATGGGTTAGTCCCACAAGGAACACACAGGGATATCCATAGAAATAGAGTGAAATACACATATGATGATGTCCATGAAAGCATTAGGTTACCTTGTCCCTTGTCTTACCAACAAGAGGGTTTGTGACTCCTTGAAGTAGTGCAAGATATGGAAGTTGATTGCACTTGTCCTTGACAAAGTGAATATGAGTGAAGTATGTTGGCGGAGTCACCATCAAGAACTCTCTAGTTCTTCTTCTTTGGGATCCACATCAACTTGATGGGAATCCTTGGAGTTGTAGTCGTACTTGATGAAGAAGAACTTGATGTAGTCTTGGGAACCCACTTGACCATGGCCTTAGGAGCTTGTTCAAATGAATCAATCTCTTCTTGAAGCTTGTCCTTGCCTTTTAGTTTGTAGTCTTGTGGTGGAATATCATCTTGAGCTTGTGTTCCCTTGAAAGAAGTGGGTTCATACTTCTCTTGTTGAGGAAAAAACTTCGTCTTGGGATATTGATCTTATTCCCACTCAACTCCATTGGTATTGAAATTTCATTCAAAACCAACACCTTTATTCTTCCGGTGCCTTCCTTGATTGCGTACAATTTCCTCAAATGGCTTACTTCCGGCAAGGATACTTGAAACACCTTTCTCTATAATTCCCTTCAATAAGCTATTTTCTTGCTCAAGTGTAACTTGGCTAAGAGAATCATTAGTGGAATCAAGAGGACTACTAGAAGCAACAATATTGGATTTAACATGATTATTGTTACTACTAGAAGAAGAATATTTCTTGCTGTTATTGCTAGATTTTACTTGTGGCATATAAGAGCAAATGCTTGGCAATGTAAGAAGAACTTTTATTTATAAGATCACCATTGATTGCTTTCAAGAACCCATGCTCTTGCTCTAAATTGAGCTTCTCAAAGTGTAGCTTCTCATGAGTCTTTAAAAGCTTTCGATGATCCTCTAGAGTAGTTTCATGAGCTAACTTAAGAGTGTTTAGTTCTTTAGTTAGATGCTCAATCTCCTTCTTATCATTGTCATTCGTTTCATCTTGATTAGCATGATTAATATCAGTTTCATCATAGTTTTCATCACTAGTGTTGTCAACAAGTAAATCATCATCACTATTGAAATCAACATACTTGGTGTGTGATACCTTAGGGACTTTAGCCATGAAGCATCTTCCAATTCCCTCATTTGGTGAGTCAAATATGTCGTAGGAGTTGGATGACACAAGTGCAAGATCGGCAACACCTTCATCTTGAGTATATTCGGAGTTAGAGTGATAACTTCTCCCGAAGTAGTTGTCGGAGTCGGGACCGGATACCCATTCATCAACGTGAGCTTGATGTCTTCGTATTGTGTATCTCTTTGATGACTTGTCCTTCCTTTCCAAATCTTTGCTTCTACAAGAGGGTCTTCGTTCATAACGATCACCTATACTCCTTCTCTCTCTTGGTGGTGATTCATCTCTTTTACTTCTCCTTTTAGGCGAATCTTCTCTTCTCTTGTAGGGAGCCGTACACTCATTGGAGTAGTGTCCGGGTCTCCCACAATTGTAGCAATTGCGATCACGACTAGAAAATCTTTTGTCATTGTAGGACCTTGACTTGGAACTTCTCTCTTTGTTTCTACTCTTGTAGAATTTGTTGAAGTTCTTCACCATTAAGCTCAATTCTTCATTGAAGACTTGTTTCTCACTTGAAGTGGTAGGAGCATCACATGAAGCTTTGTAAGCACCACTTGACTTGTTGTGGAGCTTTTCCTTATCCTTGAGTGACATCTCATGAGCAACAATTCTACCAATAACTTCCGTTGGCTTGAGATCTTTGTAGTTGGGCATCATTTGGATTAAGGTGCACACAGTATTATATTTTCCATCCAAGGCTCTTAGGATCTTTTTGATGATGAATCTATCGGTCATCTCTTCGCTTCCTAAGCTGGCAATCTCATTTGTGATGAGATCAAGCCTAGAGTACATCTCAGCGACTCCTTCACCATCCTTCATTTTGAACTTGTCAAGTTGACTTTAAAGCATATCCAATTTGGATTCCTTGAAGGACTCAGTACCTTCGTGCATATCAACCAAAGTATCCCAAATTTCCTTTGCATTCTCAAGGCGGCTGGTTTTGTTGAATTCTCCGGGGCACAATCCGTTGAAGAGAATATCGCA
Organism: Triticum aestivum; assembly: GCF_018294505.1. NCBI lineage: Eukaryota > Viridiplantae > Streptophyta > Magnoliopsida > Poales > Poaceae > Triticum > Triticum aestivum. The sequence continues at coordinate 656,938,464 of NC_057807.1, forward strand.
AGCTTGAGCATTGTATTGCAACATCTTCAATTCTTCCGCGAACGCTTCACGATCCGGTTATCTTCCATCCTCAAAGTATTCACCTTGCAAGACAATACACACAATAGACCAAACGGCAGTGTTATGACCAAGAATATGCATTTTCATCGTATGCTTCAAACTAGCAAAATTTATACCATCAAAGTAAGGACCTCTATGGTGGTAATTTCCCTCGCTAGACGCCATACTCTCCTAGGTTGTGAAACCAAGGCTATGATCACCAAAGCTATGTGGAAATCAAGGCAAATGGAGATCGAAGCTCCGATACCACTTGTAGGATCGAAAGTAGGTCTAGAGGGGGGGAGGGGTGATTAGACTACTTGACCAAATAAAAATCTAGCCTTTTCCCAATTTTAAATGTTGGCAAATTTTAGCAACTTAGCACAAGTAAAGCAATCAACCTACACATGCAATTCTAAGAGTGTAGCAATGGAAAGTAAAACATTGCATATGAAGGTAAAGGGAAGGGTTTGGAGAAGGCAAATGCAATGTAGACACGAAGATTTTTGGCATGGTTCCGATAGGTTGTGCTATCATACATCCACGTTGATGGAGACTTCAACCCACGAAGGGTAACGGTTGCGTGAGTCCACGGAGGGCTCCACCCACGAAAGGTCCACGAAGAAGCAACCTTGTCTATCCCACCATGGCCATCGCCCACGAAGGACTTGCCTCACTCGGGTAGATCTTCATGAAGTAGGCGATCTCCTTGCCCTTACAAACTCCTTGGTTCAACTTCACAATCTTGTTGGAGGCTCCCAAGTGACACCTAACCAATCTAGGAGACACCACTCTTCAAAAGGTAATAGATGATGTGATGATGATGAACTCCTTGATTTTGTGCTTCAAATGATAGTCTCTCCAACACTCAACTCTATCTCATAGATTTTGCTATGGTGGAAAGATTATTTGAGTGGAAAGCAACTTGGGGAAGGCTAGAGATCAAGATTCTTGTGGTTGGATTGGAATGTCTTGGTCTCAACACATGAGTAGGTGGTTCTCTCTCAGAAAATAAGAAGTGGAAGTGTAGGCCCGTTCTAATGGCTCTCTCTCAAATGGAGAAGGGGGTGGAGGGGTATATATAGCCTCCACACAAAATCCAACGGTTACACACATTTGACCCAACTCGGTCCGACCGAATAGAAGAACCCGGTGAGACCGATTTAGTTCAAAATGTGAATGTTAGGAATCTCGGTGGGACCGATTGGATCAACTCGGTGGGACCGATGTGCTAGGGCTAGGGCAAAACCTCATCTCAGTGAGACTGATTGCCTGAACTCGGTGAGACCGATTTCAGCGAGGAGCAAACAGAGAGTTGGTCAAGCAAACTCGGTGGGACCGATTGCTCATTTCGGTGAGACTGAAATGTTACAAAGGGAAACAGAGAGTTTGCAAGGCCATCTCGGTGAGACCGAGATCCGTATCAACGTGACCGAATTGTCTAGGGTTTCTGGCAGTGGCTATGTCAATTGAACTCGGTGGCGCCGGATAGATCAAATCGGTGGGGCCGAGTTTGACTTTGGGTTTTGGACATATGTGGAAATGGGAAAGTGGCTGAGGGTTTTGGAGCAATATCACTAAGCACTTTGAGCAAGTAGACCATTAAGCAACACCTCATCCCCTTTTAATAGTATTGGCTTTCCTATAGACTCAATGTGATCTTGGATCACTAAAATGAAAATGAAGAGTCTTGAGCTTTTGCCAATCTTTGTCCTTCGCATTTTGAGGGGTCCACATCTCTAGTCCATGCCATGCCAATCACTAAACTTTCTGAAATATTCAACTTGAATGGATACTAGTTCAATTAGCTATATGTTGTTATGGAACCACCCGGGGATTAGTTGGACTTTCAGCCCCTTGGACTGCCTTAGCCCATGGCAGAGAACCAAAGCCTTGTTTGCAGGTCGTCAGTCTGGTTCCATCTCTATAGGATTTTTCCGTTTTCTTCAGATCATATTGTGGAACTCCAACAACCTGCCTCCTCTAGATCCTTGAAGGCTTTTGTACAGTCCTTCAGGTAATGCATGACTAATCCAAACACCTGCTTCATAGAGATCCAAGAGCATTCACTACTGCAGGATGCTGCTAACGTGACACTACGATCAAAGACCCTTCGACAAAACTGTGTGCGATGCAATATTCGCAAACGGTGGTGTAAAAAACCCGTCAAAAAGGTGTAAAATGTTTGCGATGGCAGAGACATCAAACACGGTTCAAATTTTACTTGTATGTGGGATTCTGGGCATACGGTTGATCCAGCAGAACTGTTTGCGATGAGGAAGAACAACAGAAACTGGCAGCCATATCAATGTGTGTGCGATATACGTCATACATGTTGCTTTGATGAACTGTGTGCTATTAGGGAATGCAACAGAAAAGGTCAGCCAGATAAAGGTGTGTGTGATATACAACATACGGTTCACTCAGATAAACTGTTTTCTATTAGGCAAGAGAACGGAAACGGTTCATCTTAACAAGATGTGTGTGATATGCGGCATTTGCGATCAGCCAAAAGAACACAAATGATTCGTGTAAACCAGATGTGTGTGATACGCAGCAAACAACCCACTCGGATGAACTGTTTGCTATGAGAAATTAGAACACAGACGGTTACTATAGTAAGTTCGTGTGCGATTCTGTTCGTACAAAAAACTTTGAAAAATGCGAACTAGTTGCTTGCGAATAAACAATTATCAAAAAGTAATGAGATACACCTTCTTCAAGCCAATCAACATGTGTTCAAAAAACAAAAAATGTCAAAAATTACAATACAAAGACCTCAATAGACCTTGCTGCTGTAGATCCCTGTTTGCAGCCTTTATTGCGCAACACAATGGAAATGGTTCAACTGAACAAGATGTGTGTGATACGCAGCAAACAGGTCCGTGATCAGAAATGTGTGCGAAGACCAATAATAACACAGACGATTGCTGCTAATAAGTCGTGTGATTTGCTTTGTCTACAGAAGAATAACATGCATATATATAACTGAAATAAACATCCAATTACATAAGTGACTATACAGATCATTCGCACACACCTCGATAAACAATTGCATGCATTCTAAAGTAGGAGAAACAATCATCTGGTCATCTACTTCTTGTGACGCTCCCGCCATTGCTCTATGGATCGATCCCTCGTCTGGGGCATGAAGAAGACACTTCCTCATGTCAAGTGGTGGATGGCTCGACCACACTGCTCTGGAAAGATTTGTGGTCCACCGACGTGCTACATGCATCGCATCCCCGTGCCTTCTCCTTTACTTTGCATGAAGACATGATGGTTGCTGACTTCTGGGCCACCACGGATCTGCATGAAACCTTTCAACTACCACTGTCTCCTCTGGCTCATAGTGAGGTGCTAGATATTCAGCGGGCCTCGTTTGAAATAAACTCATCAACAACAATGACTGACGTCTGGCGTTACATCGGGGGCAATGCAGATTATAGACCAAAAGATTACTACAACAATTACTTTAACACTGCAACAACTCACCCGACATTCAGGAAGCTTTGGAAATCTAACTGTACAATGAAGATAAAAGTATTCGGGTGGCTGCTACTGCAAGATAGGCTCAATACACGTGATATGCTTCGGAGAAGACACTATAACATTGGTGATGACTTCACATGTCTTCTCTGCGGGCACAATGTAGATGAGACTCCTGAGCATATGGTTTTCAACTGCCCATCCAGTAGGAGGTGCTGGGACAAGCTACACATTAACTGGTGTGATTTCCAAGATAGGTTCACCGCGCTCCACAACGCACAAACGGACTGGCCCAATCCATTTTTTGTCGAAGTCTTTTACACCGCTGCCTGGAGCTTGTGGAAAGAAAGAAATAACAAGCAATTCAGAGGTTTTCCCCCCAGCATTGCATCCTGGTTTGCTCGCTTCAAAGAGGATCTGAGACTTCTGCAACATAGAGTTAAGGTGGCACGTATTGCTTCCCTGCTCTCTTACTATGACACACTTAGTTGAGTCCTCTCTCTATGTCCCATAATTTTGTAACATACGTTTAGCCTACAACTTTTCAGTTTGTATGGAGTAGTTGCCCACCCCTGGTGGTAACACCAGGAGTGAAGATGATGTATATGTAGGGTATGTCTATGTAAACACCCCATTTATATAGATATATGAAAATACAGTGGGAGTTCTCTCCCACTATCAATTCCTCAAAAAAAAAAACAATCCGTCTGTACATCTCGTAGCTTGTGTATGCGTCCTTGGCCGCGTACTTGACGTGTTGTTCATCCAGTCTCTCATGCCAAACACTGTGCCAGGCATTCTTGTCCTTCTTGCTCTCATCCTTCATCTTCATGTAGTAGGGGTCGATGATGGCCGAGGCGAGGTCGACCAGGGAGTTTAGTTTGTTGTTGTCGCTGCCCTAGACCTTGTAGTGGTCCTGGATGTTGACAAGATTCTGACATTTCAAGCCCGAAACCTTGAGCGCTTTTAGATTGTTGGCGGTGTCCACCGTAGCGAAATTGTAGTCGAAGCTGTTGATAAACCTGGAGAAATGCTCGCAAGGCCTTGTGGCCAGGTGGTAGTGGTAGACGAGGACGTCATATCGCACGCACAAGTGGGCGATGACAACCTTCTGATCGTGCCCGGCATGACCGATGGTGTACTCGAGGTCGAAGCCGACCACTTGGTACTTGTCCTCGGCAAGGAACCGCTCCATAGTTTGGATGGAGCTCTCCACCGACATTGGATTGTTCGTGTACACCACCGAGAGGGCCTTCCTCCTCATGTGGGTGTCCACTATGTGATGCGTGGTGAACTGCCCACCGTTGTCGTTGCCGGCCGCCGGGAGCGCCATTGGAGCCACGGGGATCGCCATTGCAACCACTGGATGTCCTCTCTGTATGTGTCATCATGGAGGTGCTTATTGTGTCATGTGACGCGAGAGATGAAGGTAAATGGCCGCATGAATAAATGGGGGCCGGGCGGCCTGGATTCTTGACGCGTCCGCATGGCAGTTTTTGCAGAAGGTAACTGCATTGCCGAGCCACGCCCAGCGCAACCGCATGCACACAAACGTGCGTGATCGTGCACCGGCCCCAAACACTGGTAGCGCGCGTGGAGGGACGAGGGCAAAGCAACCGGAGGGACGCGGGAGAAGAGCGCACGTGGTGGGACGCAAGCAAAGCGCGCCGCGGACGCCTCAACCACAAGCAACCACACGCATAGAGCAGTTGAACACGCAGGAAATGGTCGCCTACAAGCCGGCCGACACTTGCATCGCTGCGTAGAGAGCGGCCGTGTGCTACTACCTCCGTCTTGGTCTATAGTCCCCTTTATATTATGTACCATACTTTGCCCTCAAATTTAACCAACAAAATGTTAATGCATGTTATAAAAAGTATATAATTGGAAACTATGTTCAAATACAAATCCAACTATATAATATTTGGTGACATGCATTCGTATTTTATTAGTTAAATCCTACTTATAAACTAGGACATGTGCATAGTAGGTAATTCAATCGCAAATGTTTTTTTATTAACCGTATGTGTATGTGGCCTTTCGTCCTCCTCTCGCACGTCTTCTCACCCCGCTGCCGCAAACGGCTTACAGCGCAAGCTTGTGCAACGCGCGGGAGCGTTCTTTTGGCCAAATGGTGGCGCCAATGAATCGTCGGTGAGCCCATTCCCGTGCAACCTTCTCGCCCGACTGGGTGAAATACCCCAAAATCCCAATGGTTACCGGCCTGCTATAAAAACCCTCACGGCCGGCGAGTCCTGCATCGCATTTTCCCCTCCCTCCCTGTAGCTTATCTCGTCTAATTCTCCCACAATTGCCAATGGCACCGGTCCGTCGTGGTCGCTCAGCCACCCCGCCGTCATTAGACGACAGCTCTAGCTAGGAGGCTACACCACGGCAGCGGCGCATTCCCCAACATAGTGTAGTGCGCGTGGCGTCTCTGTTGGGTTTGCACGGAACACCACCACATGCTCCGCCACCGGTGCCCGTCGGCAGCTGTTGCCGGCCGCTGTTGCCGCCACACCACCGTCGAAAGCCAAGGCCATTGCCCGGTCCGCCGCGGCGGCCCGAAGGCTGGAGGTGACCAACGTGGCCGCCACCCCACTGCCGGCCATCGTGGCCATCACCCGCTCCGCCACCACGGCCCGAAGGCAGGAGGTGGTGGTCGTGGCCGCCACCCCATCGTTGGCTCTCGTGGCCGCCAGTCCACCATCGACCACCGGGGTCATCACCCGCTTCGCCACCGCAGCCCAAAGGCGGGAGGTGGAGGTGGATGCCGGCACATGCGTCACCGACCTTGCGCGCTACACCGAGTTCCTACGGGAGGAGGAGGAGCGCCTCGTCAAGCATGAAAAGAGCCTTATCACCGCCATGGCCGCGACACATGCTGCCTCAGAGGCGAGGAATCAGGAGATCTACAAGGAGAACCACCACTTTGAGAGAGGTCGTCTGGAGCGGCAGAGGGCATTCGAGGTGAGCGTCACTGAAGTTGCAGTAGCGGCAGGCACCATATTGCAGTTGGCCAGCTCGTCGGTAGGCTCCTCCTCCTCTGCCTCTTACTGAGCGTGCTCGGTAGAGGAGAGGCTGCCGGAAGTAGTACAAAGCCCCTCCGTAGTAGTATTTAGGGGCTATTTGTTCAGTTCATCTGACTATAGATCTGGTGGAACTGTACAACATACTTAAAATTAGGTAGTATATAAAGTAGAACTAGCTATTTCAGTACGTGGTTGGCAACAATTGGGGAAAAGTTTGGTCGGTTCAGTTGTCGAGTTGAACTGTTTGTATAAATTAAGCACGACTGCATAATCTATGAATGAAATCTATGATTAATTCCTGAATTTTAGTTGTAAAAAATAGATACTGCTAGTGATTTTTAGCTGCATATTTTGACAAATCACAGTGTTACAAGGTTGAAAAATGGCAATATTACTAGATCAACAAATGTCAATCTTTCAAGTTTGACAAATGGCAACATACCCAATATGACAGATGCAAATCTTACCAAATTGTTTGTAAGTGGTTGCACACGGGTCATCCAGAACAACCGTTTGCGTTGAAGAGATGCACAAATTTTGCTCTCGCTTTCCATATGGGTGTTCTATCTAAAATGTTTGCGATCAAGAGTTGCACAAATCTTGCCCGGCACATTTTCCCTTGGCTTCCTGGGGAAGCTGTCGGTTTGCACACGGGTGTTCTAACTAAAGCGTTTGTGTTCGAGATACAATATTAAACCCAAGAAAAAAAATCTATTTCCAGCGGCGGCGGAGGCGGCGTGACGCGCCGTCCTTGTCGTTGTTGTTCTCCGGGTCGCCGTTGTTGAAGTCTTCAAGGCAGCACAGAATTGTCTTCACTTGTAAATCAAACATCATGTATTCGCACGATTGACGGGCGGGGCGTGGGAGGATGGCAGCTGGCGGCACTGAGAGGTAGAGGTCGACGGCGGCGTCCCATGCCGCCGAGGGGGGTACGCGCATGGGCACGGGCACGGCGGGTGTAGCCAAACACACAGGGATCGGCGCTGCGGTGGGTGGAGGGGTGCGCACGGGCACGGACATGGGCACGGGCGCTGGTGCTGGCATGTACAGAGCTCGCGCGAGTCCATGGAGACCTCGGTGATGCCCGTGGCTTCCAGCTCTGTGATAGTGCTCAGCGACCAGCCCGTCAATGCTACGAGGATGGTCACTGGCGCAGGCGCAGGGATGGGAGCTGGGACGGGAGCGGGGGCAGCAACAGCCGCGGCCAGCTCGTTCTAGGTCATGTCCATGAGGCCCCATTCCTCCTTATTTTCTATCTCCTCCGGCTCGGAGTCGACTTCACCAAACTTGAAGACTAGTGGCAGATGATCCTTTTGCGCCATGGTGTTGGTGGAGGTCTGCGGGAGGGAGGGGAATGGGAGGCGAACTGTAAGGCTGCTCGTATTAAGCAGCGGCGTGGGCGCCATTAATGGAGAGGAAGGCAGGCGGCCATGGAAGTCAAAGGTCTCGATTCCCAGTGAGCCCGCACCAGTGAATTTTAGATGAGTTTTGGATTTGCTAGAATTTTAAAACAAAGTATCTCAACATTTTGTCAGCAATCAACAGTGCCCTGGTGTTTGAAATTCATTCCCATTTCTTGCATGGGACCTAAGCATGCACCCAAGGACAAATGTTGATTTTTCAACCAATTTATATGCACTGGAGCATGTGCATGTAGTTCAAATTTGAATTATGCACATAAAATGCCTAGAAAACCCTTAATGTATAAAATGTTCAAACGAACCCCGAAAAATTGCAAAACTTAAGACAACACTCCTGTTGTTCAATGTTGACACTAAAAGAATTTTGAAAGCAATAAGAGGCAGCGGATATCATTTCGTCCCCGAAGGTGGGATGTTCCCTACCGAAACCATCAGGCTTGTTGTGAGAAGCTCTCATTTGTGAGAAGTTTATACCCAAACATGCCCCAAATGGGAAAAAATTACCATGGCATGTTGATGCCTCTCCATGATAGCATTTGCAAGTTTCATGAATTTCAGACGAGTTTTAGATTTACTAGAATTTAAAAATCAGGAATCTCAATATTTGCAGCCGAGTGGTGGTGGCAGGGTGTTTGACATTCATTCCCATTTCTTGCATGTGATCTAAGCATGCAACCAAGGACACATATTTGAATTTTCAACCAATTTATATGCATTAGAGCATGTGCATGTAGTTCAAATTTGAATTATGCACATAAATGCATCAAAAACTCAATTAATGCATAAAAATGTCCAAACGAACCCCGAAAAATCCCCAAAATTGACACAACACTCCTGTTGTTCTATGTTGACACTAGAAATTTTTTTAAAGCAATAAGAGGCAGCTGATATCATTTCGTCCCCAAAGGTGGGACGTTCCCTACCGAAACCATCAGACTTATTGTGAGAAGCTCTGGTTTGTGAGAAGCTTATAATCAAACCTGCCCCAAATGGGAGAAAAAATTTACTACCGCATGTTGATGCCGCTCCATGATAGCATGCCAAGTTTCATGAATTTCAGACGAGTTTTGGATTTACTAGAATTTAAAAATCAGGAATCTCAATGTTTGCAGCCGAGTGACGGTGGCAGGGTGTTTGACATTCATTCACATTTCTTGCATGGGACCTAAGCATGAAACCAAGGACACAGATTTGAATTTCCAACCAATTTATATGCATTAGAGCATGTGCATATAGTTCAAATTTGAATTATGCACATAAATGCATTGAAAATGCAACTAATGCATAAAAATGTCCAAACGAACCCCGAAAAATCCCAAAAGTTGACACAACGCTCATGTTGTTCTATGTTGACACTAGAAATTTTTTGAAAGCAATAAGAGGCATCGGATATCGTTTCCTCCCCAAAGGTGGGACGTTCCCTACCGAAATCATCAGGCTTGTTGTGACAACCTTTGGTTTGTGAGAAGCATACCCCCAAACCTGCCCCAAATGGGACAAACAATTTACCACGGCATGTTGATGCCGCTCCATGATAGCATGCCAAGTTTCATAAATTTTAGCGAGTTTTGGATTTACTAGAATTTAAAAACGAGGGATCTCAATGTTTGCGGCCGAGTGACGGTGGCAGGGTGTTTGACATTCATTCCCATTTCTTGCATGGAACCTAAGCACGAAACCAAGGACACATATTTGAATTTTCAACCAATTTATATGCATTAGAGCATGTGCATGTAAATGTATTGAAAACTCAATTAATGCATAAGAATGTCAAAATGAACCCCAAAAAATCCAAAAAATTGACACAACACTCCTGTTGTTGTATGTTGACATGAGAATTTTTTTGAAAGAAATAAGAGGCCATGGATATCGTTTCGTCCCCAAAGGTGGGACGTTCCCTACCGAAACCATCAGGCTTGTTGTGAGAACCTCTGGTTTGTGAGAAGCATATCCCTAAACCTGCCCCAAATGGGACAAAAAATTTACCACGACATGTTGATGCCGCTCCATGATAGCATGCCAAGTTTCATGAATTTCAGATGAGTTTTGGATTTACTAGAATTTAAAAACCAGGTATCTCAATGTTTGCGGTCGAGTGATGATGGCAGGGTGTTTGACATTCATTCACATTTCTTGCATGAGACCTAAGCATGCAACCAAGGACCCATATTTGAATTGTCAACTAATTTATATGCATTAGAGCATGTGCCTGTAGTTCAAATTTGAATTATGCACATGAATGCATAGAAAACTCAGTTAATGTATAAAATGTCCAAGCGAACTCGAAAAATCCCCAAAATTGACACACCACTCAAGTTGTTCTATGTTGACATGAGAAACATTTTGAAAGTAAGAAGAGGCAACATATATCGTTTCGTCCCCCAAGGTGGCACATACCCCACTGAAACCATCAGACTTGTTGTGAGAGAAGCTTTGGTTTGCGAGATGCTTATACCCACACCTGCCCCAAATGGGACAATATTTTTACCATGGCATGTCGTTGCCATTCCATGATATCATGTCAAGTTTCATGAATTTTAGACGAGTTTTCGATTTAGTAGAATGTTAAAATCATGTATCGCAATATTAGCGGCTTAGCGACAGTGTCAAGGTGTTTGACATTCATTCTCATTTCTTGCATGTGACCTAAGCTTGCAACCAAGGACAAACATTTGATTTTGCACAATCCGTTTTTATGGACTGGAGCATGTGCTTCAATTTTGAATTGTGCACCTAAAATGTCTAGAAAACCAATTTAATGTATAAAATTTCCAAACGAACCCTGAATAATTCCAATTTTTTACGATACACATATAGTTGCATGTTCACTGCAGATAAAAGGTCTAGCAATTCAAACATCGTCCATTGCTGCCGTGACCCCATTATGTATTCAAATCAAAATGAAAAATCAAGTAGATCCCATACAGTTTATTATCACCAACCGTGTGAGGTGCAGTACAACATATCCTGGAGCATCGTCGGTGTATAGTACGCCTATGGCTTACGCGAGAAGGTGCGTTGGCTACATTCCACAGCCGGCGTGTCAAGCACACTAGCTCGCTCCCCAAATATCATTTCACTGTTCAATCATCACCGGTGAAAGATGGGGACGTGGACCCGCGTCGTGAGGCAACTTCGGCGGCCCACTATGGCGAGAGCGTGGCCGTAGCCGCCATGCGTGTGCTAACAAGGTGCATGAGCGTGGCCGCAATCTGCGACCGGGCGGCCAAGGCAGCCCAAGCGGCTACTGTTGCTTCTCAGGTGTCGGCAACAACATGTGCCTTGGGGATAACAGCTGGCGAGAGCAGCACAACAGCTGCCCTTCCACAGCGGCAGCCTTAGCCCTGATGGAGGCCGCCCACGACCATGTCGAGGATACCCACTGAGGGAGTCCTAGATTAAGGGGTCCTTGGACGGCTGGACTATTAACATGGGCCGGACTGTTGGGCTATGAAGATACAAGACAGAAGACTTCTTCCCGTGTCCGGATGGGACTCCCCTTTGCGTGGATGGCTAGCTTGGTGATTCAGATATGTAGATTCCTTTCTCTGTAACCGACTTTGTATAACCCTAGTCCCCTCCGGTGCTTATATAAACCAGAGGGTTTAGTCCATAGGGCATAATCATAATCATACAGACTAGACTTCTAGGGTTTTAGCCATTACGATCTCGTGGTAGTTCAACTCTTGTAATACTCATATTCATCAAGATCAATCAAGCAGGAAGTAGGGTATTACCTCCATAGAGAGGGCCCGAACCTGGGTAAACATCGTGTCCCCTGTCTCCTGTTACCATCTACCTTAGACGCACAGTTCGGGACCCCCTACCCGAGATCCGTCGGTTTTGACACCGACATTGGTGCTTTCATTGAGAGTTCCGCTGTGACGTTGAAGATAGGATTGATGGCTCGCCTTGTTATCAAGGACAACATCACCTCCAGAGGAGCCCTGGCCACAGGCCAAACCCTCCGACTGGGCGGCTTCACTATGACCGCCCGCTCGGCCGTCGGGCCAACGATGACTTCTTTGTTCATCAAAAATCGCCTCCACGTCAACTCAGAATACTCCAAACAGATGGATCCGATGGAGTTGTCATCTTTAAATGAACTCTTGGATCACATCGCCGCCTTGGGAGTCGCTACAGACTACGATCGGATTGGGCTTAAACACGATCAGAGAGAAATTGAATCTCCGCCGATCACCCATCAGAGAGCGGTAGTCGAGGAGCAATATGATAACCCACAAGTATAGGGGATTGCAACAGTTTTCGATAAGTAAGATAGTCGAACCCAACGAGGAGCTAAAGGTAGAATAAATATTCCCTCAAGTTCTATCAACCACCAATACAACTCTACGCACGCTTGACGTTCGCTTTACCTAGAACAAGAATGAAACTAGAAGTACTTTGTAGGTGTGAAAGGATAGGTTTGCAAGAAAGTAAAGAACGTGTAAATAAAAAGTAGGGGCTGTTTAGATAAAGAAGCAATAAAGTAAATATAGTGAGTGTGGAAAAGTGGTGGTAGGAGTTGTGGAATTGTCCCTAAGCAATTGACTATGTTACTAGACCGGTAATCAATATTTCTATTTGAGGGAGAGGCATAAGCTAACATACTTTCTCTACTTGGATCATATGCACTTATGATTGGAACTCTAGCAAGCATCCGCAACTACTAAAGATTCATTAAGGTAAAACCCAACCATAGCATTAAAGCATCAAGTCCCCTTTTATCCCATACGCAAATAACCTACTTACTCGGGTCTGTGCTTCTGTCACTCACGCCACCCACCATAAGCAAATCATAAACATATTGCAAACCCTACAGCGGGAATCCCTCACGCTTGCGTGACACGGAGGGCACAATAGGACAGCACCAATACTAAAACATGCAACTGAAACCAATCATAGCAATTCATCAATCACCGATAGGACAACGAAAATCTACTCAGACATCATAGGATGGCAACACATCATTGGATAATAATATGAAGCATAAAGCACCATGTCCAAGTAGAGGGTACAGCGGGCTGCGGGAGAGTGGACTACTGAATATAGATGGGGGAAGGTGATGGAGATGTTGGTGAAGATGATGGAGGTGTTGGTGAAGATCGCGGTGATGATGATGGCCCCCGGCAGCGTTCCGGCGCCACCGGAAGCAATGGGGAGAGAGCCCCCCTTCTTCTTCTTCTTTCTTGACCTTATCCCTAGATGGGAGAAGGGTTTCCCCTCTGGTCCTTGGCTCCCATGGCTTGGGAGGGGCGAGAGCCCCTCCGATATTGGATCCATCTCTCTGTTTCTGCGTTCTCTGATTCTACCCCTTCACCGTTTCCTTTATATCTGGAGATCCGTAACTCCGATTGGGGTGAATCTTTCGCCGAGATCTTTATCATAAAATTACCTTTCTTGCACCAGAAGAAGAGCATCAACCGCCTAACAGGTGGACCACAAGGGTCAGGGGCGCGCCTGGGGGGTAGGGCGCGCCCCCCTACCTCGTGACCACCTCGGACACCGTCTCGCGTTGATTTTACTTCCCAAAAATCATAAATATTCCAAAAAAATCTCCATCCATTTTTATCCCGTTTGGACTCCGTTTGATATTGGGTTTCTGCGAAACAAAAAACATGCAACAGACAGGAACTGGCACTGGGCACTGGACCAATATGTTAGTCCCAAAAAACAGTAAAGTTGCCAAAAGTTTATAAATGTTGAATAATATTGGCATGGAACAATCAAAAATTATAGATACGACGGTGACGTATCAACATCCCCAAGCTTAATTCCTGCTCGTCCTCGAGTAGGTAAATGATAAAAAGAAATAATTTTTGATGTGGAATGCTACCTAGCATAATCTTGATCATATGTCTAATCATGGCATGAATATTAAGACACGAGTGATTCAAAGCAATAGTCTATCATTTGAACATAAAAGCAATAATACTTCGAGCATACCAATAAAGCAATCATGTCTTTTCAAAACAACATGGCCAAAGAAAGTTATCCCTACAAAATCATATAGTCTGGCTGTTGCTCTATCTTCATCACACAAAGTATTTAATCATGCACAACCCCGATGACAAGCCAAGCAATTGTTTCATACTTTAATAATCTCAAACTTTTTCAACTTTCACGCAATATATGAGCGTGAGCCATGGACATAACACTATAGGTAGAATAGAATATGATGGTGGGGGTTATGTGGAGAAGACAAAAAGGGAGAAAGTCTGACATCATCTAGGCATATCAACGGGCTATGGAGATGCCCATCAATAGATATCAATGTGAGTCTCTTTGGCCTCTTTGGCCTTTTTGGTGGGCTTCTTTGGCCTCTTTTTTTATTTGGGCTTCTTTGGTCTCTTTTATTTTTCATAAAGTCCGGAGTCTCATCCTGACTTGTGGGGGAATCATAGTCTCCATCATCCTTTCCTCACTGGGGCAATGCTCTAATAATGATGATCATCACACTTCTATTTACTTACAACTCAATATTACAACTCGATACTAGAACAAAGATATGACTCTATAAGAATGCTTCCGGCGGTGTACCGGGATGTGCAATGATCTAGCATAGCAAAGACATCAAAAACATACACGCCATGAAAACATCATGCTAGCTATCTTACGATCATGCAAAGCAATATGACAAGGAATGCTCAAGTCATGTATATGATGATGATGGAAGTTGCATGGCAATATATCTCGGAATGGCTATGGAAATGCCATGATAGGTAGGTATGGTGGCTGTTTTGAGGAAGGTATATGGTGGGTGTATGGTACCGGCGAAAGTTGCGTGGCACAAGAGAGGCTAGCAATGGTGGAAGGGTGAGAGTGCGTATAATCCATGGACTCAACATTAGTCGTAAAGAACCCATATACTTATTGCAAAACTACAAGCCATTGAAAACAAAGTACTACACGCATGCTCCTAGGGGGATAGATTGGGAGGAAAAGACCATCGCTCGTCCCCGACCGCCACTCATAAGGAAGACAATCAATAAATAAAATTGTGCTCCAACTTCATGACAAAGCGGTTCACCATACGTGCATGCTACGGGAATCACAAACCTCAACACAAGTGTCTCTACAATCCACAACCACCCACTAGCATGACTCTAATATCACCACCTTTATATCGCAAAACTATTGCAAGGAATCAAACATATCATATTCAACGATCTACAAGTTTATGTAGGATTTTATGACTAACCATGTGAATGACCAATTCTTGTCATCTCTGTAAAAAGATATAAGTGAAGCAAGAGAGTTTAATTCTTTCTACAAAAGATATGTCGATGCTCTAACAAATATAAGTGAAGCAAAAGAGCATTCTACAAATGGCGGTTTTCTATGTGAAGAGAAACAGGCAATCGAAACTTCAAACGATATAAGTGAAGCACATGAAGTATTCTATAAAGCCACACTCAAAAGATATAAGTGAAGTGCAATGAGCATTCTATAAATCAACCAAGGACTATCTCGTACCAGCATGGTGCATAAAAGAAAAGTGAAAACTAAATGCAAAAGACACTCCAAGACTTGCACATAATGCATAAATGAAACGAATACGAAAACATACCGATACTTGTTGAAGAAAGAGGGGATGCCTTCCGGGGCATCCCCAAGCTTAGACGCTTGAGTATCCTTGAATATTTACTTGGGGTGCCTCGGGCATCCCCAAGCTTGACCTCTTGCCTCTCTTCCTTTTCCTCACACCGAAACATCCTCGATTAGACACTACATCCACACAAAACTTCAACAGAAAACTCGGTAAGATCCGTTAGTATAATAAAGCAAATCACCACTCTAAGTACTATAGAAAACCAATTCATATTTTGTTTTTGCATTGTGTCTACTGTAATATAACTTTTCCATGGCTTAATCCACTGATATAAATTGATAGATTCATCAAAACAAGCAAACTATGCATCAAAAACAGGATCTTTCAAAAACAGAACAGTCTGTAGCAATCTGAACATACACCATACTTCTGGTACCCCAACAATTCTACCAAAATTAGGAAAAAATAAAAAAGTTGTACATAAAGATAGTGCAAAAGGAATCAGAACCATTTGGCATTCTAGTTAAAAATGTAAAATCGCGCACTACAGCCAAAGTTTCTGTCCTGCACCGTACAAACCAACAAGCATTGTAAACATCTTAAAGGCAAACCTTGGCACATTATTTTTATAATACAATGGAATTGTACAAGGGGATAATTATTTTTTTTGAAAAGTTTCTGTAATCAAGATTCACAAAGTTTCCATGAGCATGAACAAAGTTCAAGGAGCTCTCCCACTTCAACAATGCTTGTCTTTCTTACTTTCACTTTCCTTTTTGAAAAGTTTTTAGGTTCCCCTCTTTATTTTTTTGTTTTTAAACTATATAAAATCACTCAACAGAAATAAATGACTCTCTAAAACTTCCGGGTTGTCTCCATGACATCGCTTTCTTTAAAGCCATTAAGCTAGGCATTTAGTGCTCAAGTGGTGAATCCACCCGGATCCCAAGGTATATCAAAGCCAATTTTAATTAACAATGATTTGTAATTTAGCAGTGAGCACAAAGTAACATATATCAAGCAATGAAGAAGTCTAACTCTCTTCCTATGCATCGGCATGCCATAAAATGACAATTCATGCACACCAAGTAAAGGCCAATGCATAATATAAACAATTTCTTGCAATTTTATCGTGTTGGAAACATAGAGAGGTGGAGATATAGTTCCTCTCTCATAATAATTGCAAGTAGGAGCAGCAAGCACATGTATATTATATCTATCAAAATCATCATGTGCAACGGTAAAAGGCAACCCATCAATATAATCCTTAATAAGTGCAAACTTCTCCGATATAGTGTAGTCGGGAGAATTCAAAAAGATAATAGGACTATCATGCGTGGGTACAATAGCAACAATTTCATGTTTAACATAAGGAACTATAGCAAGTTCATCTCCAGAAGCATAATTCATATTGGCATCTTGGCCACAAGCATAGCAAGCATCATCAAAAAGGGATATTTCAAGAGAATCAATGGGATCATAGCAATCATCATAGCAGTCATCCTTCGGTAAGCACAAAGGGGAATTAAACAATGTATGAATTGAAGAGTTACTCTCATTAGAAGGTGGGCACGGGTGATCAATCCGCTCTTACTCCTCTTGTTCTTCACTCTCCTCCTCATCTTTTTCATCCAATGAGCTCATAGTTTCATCAATTTCTTCTTCCATAGATTCCTGCAAAATATTAGTCTCTTCTTGGACAGCGGAGACTTTCTCAATAAATGCATTAATATAGTAATTGTATTCATAAGTTTCATAGCAATATCTAAGTATAGCAAGATTTTCAGGCCTATAAGCATCATCATCTAAAGCTTCGTACTTTTCAAACAAAGATTCAATTTCATAAGCAGCCTTAAAAGCAACAAATTCTTCTATTTGTTCCACATCATAGTAATCATATATACCATTAGCATAAGAAGCTAAGGTTTCATTATCATTAAATTCGCATGAAAAGGGAAGGTGTGGAGCCTCCATCCTAGAGCAGCAAGTAATATCATATTTCAAGCATAGATTCCAGGCATACCAATGCAACATAATAAATTGATCCCATAATAGTTTCCCTTTCTGTGTCGAGCGATAATCCCTAAAGTATTCACGTTGATCCAACGTGTCTCCCATTATAAAGTTGAATGGGGTTTTCTCAGGATTATCAAAGTAGTATATAATATCTCTCGCATAATGAGAATCGAGGGTTTTAGGAGTTACCCCATCCTCATGAGTAGCAAGTACACCTATTTTTTTGGTATTTTGCGTTCCATATCCATAACTAAAGATAGAGAACAACTTAGAACAGCAAATAAAAATTACTTAGTGATAAAGCAAACAAGCACACACGAGAATATTCACCCCACGCTATTGCTCCCCGGCAACGGCGCCAGAAAAAGGTCTTGATAACCTACAAGTATAGGGGATCGCAACAGTTTTCGATAAGTAAGAGTGTCGAACCAAATGAGGAGCTAAAGGTAGAATAAATATTCCCTCAAGTTCTATCGACCACCGATACAACTCTACGCACGCTTGACGTTCGCTTTACCTAGAACAAGAATGAAACTAGAAGTACTTTGTAGGTGTGAAAGGATAGGTTTGCAAGAAAGTAAAGAACGTGTAAATAAAAAGCAGGGGCTGTTTAGATAAAGAAGCAATAAAGTAAATATAGCGAGTGTATAAAAGTGGTGGTAGGAGTTGTGGAATTGTCCCTAAGCAATTGACTATGTTACTAGACCGGTAATCACTATTGCAATTCTATTTGAGGGAGAGTCATAAGCTAACATACTTTCTCTACTTGGATCATATGCACTTATGATTGGAACTCTAGCAAGCATCCGCAACTACTAAAGATTCATTAAGGTAAAACCCAACCATAGCATTAAAGCATCAAGTCCCCTTTTATCCCATACGCAAACAACCTACTTACTCGGGTCTGTGCTTCTGTCACTCATGCCACCCACCATAAGCAAATCATAAACATATTGCAAACCCTACAGCGGGAATCCCTCACGCTTGCGCGACACGGAGGGCACAATAGGACAGCACCAATAATAAAACATGCAACTCAAACCAATCATAGCAATTCATCAATCATCGATAGGACAACAAAAATCTACTCACACATCATAGGATGGCAACACATCATTGGAAAATAATATGAAGCATAAAGCACCATGTTCAAGTAGAGGGTACAGCGGGTTGCGGGAGAGTGGACTGCTGAATATAGATGGGGGAAGGTGATGGAGATGTTGGTGAAGATGATGGAGGTGTTGGTGAAGATCGCGGTGATGATGATGGCCCCCGGCGGCGTTCCGGCGCCACCGGAAGCAAGGGGGAGAGAGCCCCCCTTCTTCTTCTTCTTCCTTGACCTTCTTCCTAGATGGGAGAAGGGTTTCCCCTCTGGTCCTTGGCTCCCATGGCTTGGGAGGGGCGAGAGACTCTCCGAGATTGGATCTATCTCTCTGTTTTTGCGTTCTCTGATTCTACCCCTTCACTGTTTCCTTTATATCTGGAGATCCGTAACTCCGATTGGGGTGAATCTTTCACCTAGATCTTTCTCATAAAATTATCTTTCTTGCGGCAGAAGAAGAGCATCAACCGCCTTACGGGTGGACCACGAGGGTCAGGGGCGCGCCTGGGGGGGGGGGGGGTAGGGCGCGCCCCCTACCTCGTGACCACCTCGGACACCGTCTCGCGTTGATTTTACTTCCCAAAAATCATAAATATTCCAAAAAAAATCTCCGTCCGTTTTTATCCCGTTTGGACTCCATTTGATATTGGGTTTCTGCCAAATAAAAAACATGCAACAGACAGGAACTGGCACTGGGCACTGGATCAATATGTTAGTCCCAAAAAATAGTATAAAAAGTTACCAAAGTATATATATGTTGAATAATATTGGCATGGAACAATAAAAAATTATAGATACGACGGAGGCGTATCACAATACACCAACTCTTCCTCTATATTGAGGACGAACTATGTTCCGATTTCCGAGCTCTCAGAGCTGGATACCCGTCCGCGGGAAGACGCGCCCGGTACTCCGAACCTAGAGTCATACTGTGGGCCTGAAAAATTAGATGGTATCCCGGAGCCCGAACTGTTAAGCTCAGAAGTTTCTCAAACTCCGGATCCCAAATTGGGTCAGGGTTCGGACTTAAAACCACCCACCCACCCAGATACACGTGATCTTATCCACATCAGACAACAGTCTCAAGAAATGGTCCATCACTTTTGGGCCAGATTCCTCCTTGTCAAAGAGAAGAGCAAAGACTGCCGTGATGAAGACGCGATCTCATTATTCTGTAAAAATTGTACAGACGAGGGAATCCTCAATGCCATCAACCGCCGTCACGTACTACACTTTGCTAACTTGGCAACCATAGTACACAAGTACTGCGCAATGGAAGGCACCTGGAAAACTCAGGCAACTTCTTGTGAGCCACTGGTTTCCACTCAACCCCTCGTACGGACAAAAAGGATGCACCCCCGTCAGTCGCCTGATAAAATAGTAAAAAATTCGAAGCCCATTACGGGGCGCGGAACCGTTCTGGAGGGATGGCTCGACAAAACCTTCTGGTTGTACCACATACAACCTTTCCTCAAGAATATCGTCGAGGAAATAATGTTTTGACATCCTATATCTGCAAGATTTCATAAATCATGCAGTAATTGCTAATATAATTCCAACAGACTCTTAGCATCGCTACGAGTGAGAAAGTCTCATCGTAGTCAACTCCTTGAACTTGTCGGAAAACATCTTAACGACAAGTCGAGCTTTCTTAATGGTGATACTAACCATCATTGTCCGTCTTCCTTTTAAAATCCATCTGTACCCAACAGGCTTACGACCATCAAGTAGTTCTTCCAAAGTCTACACTTTGTTTTCATACGTGGATCCTCTCTCGGATTTTATGGCCTCGAGCCATTTGTCGGAATCCGGGCCCACCATCGCTTCTCCATAGCTCGTAGGTTCATTGTTGTCTAGCAACATGACCTTCAAGACATGATTACTGTACTACTCTGAAGTAGTATGCATCCTTGTCACCCTATGAGGTACGGTAGTGACTTGATCTGAAGCTTAATGATCAATATCATCAGCTTCCACTTCAATTGGTGTAGGTGCCACAAGAACAACTTCCCGTGCCTTGCTACACACTAGTTGAAGTGACGGTTCAATAACCTTACCAAGTCTCCACCATCCTCCCACTCAATTCTTTCAAGAGAAACCTTTCCTCGAGAAAGGACCCGTTTCTAGAAACAATCACTTTTGCTTCCAGATCTCAAATAGGAGGTATACCCAACTGTTTTGGGTGTCCTATGAAGATGTATTTATCTGCTTTGGGTTCGAGCTTATCAGGATGAAACTTTCTCACATAAGCATCGCAGCCACAAACTTTCAAGAAACGACATCGTAGGTTTCTCTAAACCATAGTTCATACTGTGTCATCTCAACGGAATTACGTGATGCCCTATTTAAAGTGAATGCGGTTGTCTCTAATGCCTAACCCATGAACGATAGTGGTTATTCGATAAGAGACATCATGGTATGCCCATATCCAATAGGGTGCATCTATGATGTTCGAACACACCATCACACTATGGTGTTCCAGGCGGTGTTAGTTGTGAAACAATTTCCACAATGTCTGAATTGTGTACCAAACTCGCAACTCACATATTCATCTCTATGATCATATCGTAGACATTTTATCCTCTTGTCACGAAGATCTTCAACTTCACTCTGAAATTATGGAAGGCTTTGGTATTCATCTCTATGAAGTCGCAGCGATAAACCCCTGGAATGACACGGCCATAACTTTCAATGCCAGTGACGAACCAAAATTCAGGACAGTCCGGGCACCAGCCGCATTGGTCCTCAGTCCAATCGTGGACGGCTTTTGGCTTACCAAAGTGCTCATGGTTGGCGACAGTAGACTAAACCTCATCTACGAGGAGACTCTCAACAAAATGGAAATAGATAGGAGCCGCGTTGAGCAAAGTAGCACGACCTTCCGAGGAATCATTCCCAGTCAGGAGGCGATGTGCGGGAAAAATCACACTTGATGTGGTATTCGACACACCGGAGAATTATCGGTCCGAAGAGATAACCTTTCAAGTGGCCCCTT
Source organism: Triticum aestivum (assembly GCF_018294505.1). Classification (NCBI taxonomy): domain Eukaryota; kingdom Viridiplantae; phylum Streptophyta; class Magnoliopsida; order Poales; family Poaceae; genus Triticum; species Triticum aestivum. The sequence goes on from NC_057807.1 coordinate 656,960,110, forward strand.
TCAACAGTGGATATCACGTCTTATTAGGGCAAGATGCATTTGCAAGCTTCCAAGCTATACCCCATTACGGGTACATGAAGCTCAAGATGCCCGGGCCCAATGATATTATCACTCTTGCCAGCGATCCGGACATAACACTCCGCGCCTAAAACAAAACCGCAGCCCTGGCCCTCAAGGCATTGTCTGAAGCCCTCGCGGCCGAAGAATTAACCACATTGCTCTCCACGGTGGATAGGGACGATGTGATCCTGGACAAGCGATCCAAATCCACCTCCTTTAAACTAGTAGATGAAATAGTCAAATTCCAATTCCACCCGACGGACCCCAAGAAGACAGCATCCATCAGGGCACAGTTGGACCCAACGGTTGACGCTGCACTACGAGCATTCCTACGTGAAAATTGGGACATATTCGCCTGGCACCCTTCTGATATGCTAGGGATCCCACGCAGGCTGGCCAAACACAGCCTCAATATATTGAAGGGATATAAGCCGGTTGATGGGGTTATGTACCTAGGGTAGGGTCATGGACCTGTTCCAAGTAACTTACCCTAGGACATCCCTAGAAGAGGTCGCTTTCCAGTCGACCAATGAGGATTCACTCGACTGGCCTGAAGGACTCGACCACGAAGACTCACTCGACCACCAGGAGGTCAAGAGGCACTCTGCACCGCAACGGCCTGTAATTAAGTAGACTTTATGATAGTAAAGGCACTTTATGTGGGGCGTTACCAGTAACGCCCCAGACTTAACTCACCTTAAACCCTCTCCTACGTGGGCTGGCTGGGGTCCTGGCGCACTCTATATAAGCCACCCCCCTCCACAGGCAGAAGGGTTCGGCACCTTGTAATCCATACATTGATAATCCACTCGACCGCCTCCGGGCTCCGAGACGTAGGGCTGTTACTTCTTCCGAGAAGGGCCTGAACTCGTACATCCTTTGTGCTTACAACCTCTCCATAGCTAGGACCTTGCCTCTCCATACCTACCCCCCACTCTACTGTCAGGCTTAGAACCACGACAGTTGGCGCCCACCGTGGGGCAGGTGTTTTAGCGATTTTGTGGAGAAGTTGCGATTCTTCCGAGTACTTTCATCATGGTGTCTGCTGGAATTTTGGTCGAGGGTCAAGAGATCCGTCTCGGCGCTCTCGCCTTCATCGCCGACGACTCCGCATGGCTCCAGGAGGCTCCACTCGACGTAGATGCGCTCCCCGTCCGCGGTGCGACGCATTTTCGCGCATGTGTCCGCGGCGTTCTGCTGCGGCAACCATCGACCCAGTATCGGTCGGCTCCTCCATCTTCCACCCTCCCGGTCTCCCGCCAGCGCAAGCGCTCAGGCCGGTCGAGGCTTCAGCGATGGGTGAGTCACGCGGTGGCTCGCCAGTCGGCCACTACACAAGTTGCGGCAATCGAGCCCAACGAATCTCTCTACGGCTTGTTCGATCAGTCGACTGGCTCCGGAGAGACTGCATCCGAGTGCGGAAGCAGTGATCCAGCGGCGGAAATCTTGATGGTCGACGGGCCCCACAGTCCTCCTGGCTTCGCCCGTGGTGGTGGAGCAGGCGACGGCGGCGACCCTGCACGAGGCTACGAAGAGTACCAGCCCGAGCCACTCGACTCTCTGCAAAGAGAAGAGCTTCGCCGCAGGAACGAGGATCCCCTGCGTATTCCCATCGCAGGAGAAACCCCCGAGGCTCGTGCCTTGGAGGAGGCGCGTCTGGCCAATTTGGCCGAGCGCACTCGACTGGAGAACCTTCAGCGAGCACTCGACGAGCGCGCGCGGCAACGAGTTCCCGACACCAGTCGACGTCAACTCTTCCCGCCGACTCAGGTATATCGAACCCCAATTCAGAATTTAGCAGCTGCGACCCGTATAGCAGAGTCCATTCAGCCTTCGCAGTCAGAGGCTGGCAGAGGTTTGCTGCAGATCAGGGATCTGCTCCGGGCAGCAGGAGATCAGAATTCAGCCGTGTCTCAGTCGCGCAACAGAATTCACAGTCGATCTGTCACTGTGAATACGGTTCAGTCGGCTCACAGCCCCAGATCGCCTCCGCGGCGCGAAGGGCGTGAGAATCGGCGAGATCAATATGGCGACAGACTCGACCGAGATGATAGGCGTCGAGTGCCCTATTCCCCTCCGAGGGGTGGGTCTTACGCTCCTCGGCAGCCAGATGATAGGCGTCAGTACAGTACAGGGCGTAGGGTTCCAGTTGACCCCAGAGAGCCAGGCTTCGACGCGCGATCCATTATCGTGCAAGGGTTGGTCGACCGGAACAGAGCCCATCGAGGCGCACTCGACAGAGATGTGCCCACGAGCAGTCGAGTACATGTTTCTGGTCCTGAATGTTTCAGCAGAGCTATCAGAGCCGCAGTTATCCCCCCCAATTTCAGGTTGGCAACAGGAGTCAGCAAGTTCACTGGTGAGTCTAAGCCTGAAACTTGGCTTGAAGACTACCGAGTGGCAGTTCAGATCGGTGGTGGGAACGACGAGGTGGCCATGAAGCATTTGCCCCTCATGTTGGAAGGTTCTGCCAGGGCATGGTTGACTCAATTGCCTCCTAGCAGCATTTACACTTGGGAAGATCTGTCCCGAGTGTTCGTCAGAACGTTCGAAGGGACTTGCAAGCGACCAGCGGGATTGACAGAGTTGCAAGTCTGCGTGCAGAAAACCAATGAGACTCTCAGAGAGTATATTCAGAGGTGGATCACTTTGCACCACACTGTGGAAAATGTCTCTGACCATCAGGCAGTATGCGCCTTCAAAGATGGTGTCAAGAACAGAGAACTGAGTTTGAAATTTGGTCGAACCGGTGACATGACCTTGAGTCGGATGATGGAGATTGCTACCAAGTACGCCAACGGCGAAGAAGAAGACCGACTCCGAAGCGGCAAGCACAAGCCGAGTCAGTCGGAAAAAGGAAACACCAGTCGGAAACAGAAGCGGAAGGCTGAACCGGCAGCTCCTGGAGAGGCTCTGGCCGTGACTCAAGGAAAGTTTAAGGGGAAACCAAAAGGATCCTGGAACCCCAAGAAGGTAAAGGATAAAGAAGGGAACGACGTGATGGATATGCCGTGTCATATTCACACGAAGAAAGATGAAGAGGGGAATATCATTTACCCAAAGCACACCACTCGCCAATGTCGACTCCTGATCCAGCAGTTTCAGGGAAAACAGTCTAAGGACAAGGAGAAGGAGTCGGACAAGGCCGAAGACAAAGAGGACAGTGAGGGAGGATATCCGCATATCAACTCCACTCTGATGATCTTCGCAGATGTGGAAAGCAGAAGTCGACTGAAAGTGATTAACCGAGAGGTTAACATGGTTGCCCCAGCAAAGGCAAATTATCTGAAGTGGTCTCAAACACCCATCACATTCGACCAATCTGATCACCCGACTCATATTGCCACCCCTGGGAGGCAAGCTTTGGTGGTCGATCCAGTTGTCGAAGGCACTCGACTGACAAAGGTGCTGATGGACGGTGGAAGTGGGCTGAATCTGTTATATGCAGACACGTTGAAAGGTATGGGCATTCCGATGTCCCGACTGAGCACTAGTAACATGAGCTTCCATGGAGTTATACCAGGGAAGAAGGCCGAGTCACTCGGCCAGATAGCTTTGGACGTAGTGTTTGGCGATTCAAAGCATTTTCGCAAAGAAAAGTTGACGTTTGAGGTCGTGGATTTTCAAAGTGCATATCATGCCATTTTGGGGAGACCAGCCTATGCACGGTTCATGGCTCGACCATGTTACGTGTACCTCAAATTGAAGATGCCCGGTCCCAAAGGTGTGATCACTGTCACCGGTGATAGGAAAAAGGCAGAGGAGTGCTTTCAGAAGGGCTCCAAAATTGCCGATTCCCAAGTGACAGCGGTCGAGTTCGAAGAATACAAGCAAAACGCAGATCCGAGTGACTTGCTGCGATCCAAGAAGCCCGCCACAGAATCTGCATTCCAGTCGTCCGGTGAGACGAAGCCTGTTCACATTCACCCGACCGACCCCGAAGCAGCTCCGACCCGCATCTCCACAACACTCGACCCAAAATAGGAAGAAGCGCTCATCCAGTTCCTCCGTGAGAACTGGGACATTTTTGCATGGAAGCCCGCTGACATGCCAGGTGTTCCCAGGGGACTGGCTGAGCATCGCCTAAGAGTCGACTCGTCTGCAAAGCCAGTCAAAGAACATCTTCGGCGGTCCGCCGTCCAGAAGAGAAAGGCCATCGGTGAAGAAGTGGCTCGACTGTTGGCGGCAGGATTTATCCGAGAGATATTCCACTCCGAGTGGCTCGCTAATGTCGTCATGGTTCCTAAGAAGGACAAGTCGCTCCGAATGTGCATTGATTTCAAGCACATCAACCGGGCCTGCCCGAAAGATCACTTTCCTCTCCCTCGCATAGATCAAATTGTTGACTCGACCGCGGGATGCGAGAGGTTGTCTTTTTTAGATGCTTACTCCGGGTACCACCAGATCCGTCTGTATGGGCCCGATGAAGTAAAAACAGCTTTCATCACTCCATTCGGGTGCTTCTGCTATATCACCATGCCATTCGGCCTCAAGAATGCCGGAGCCACATTTATGCGAATGATCCAGAAGTGTCTACTCACTCAAATCAGTCGGAATGTGGAAGCTTATATGGATGATATTGTTGTCAAGTCACGAAAAGGTTCCGACCTGCTCGCTGACCTCGCCGAAACATTTGCCAACCTCAGAAGGTATGATATCAAGCTCAATCCATCAAAGTGCACATTTGGAGTTCCTGGTGGCAAGTTACTCGGTTTTCTCGTTTCCGAACGGGGAATCGACGCCAACCCAGAAAAGATTGGCACTATTCTCCGAATGAAACGCCCTGTGCGAGTGCACGATGTCCAGAAGCTTACTGGATGCTTGGCCGCATTAAGTCGATTCATCTCACGACTCGGTGAAAAGGCATTGCCTCTTTACCGACTGATGAAGAAGGCTGACAAGTTCGAGTGGACTCCAGAAGCTGATGCAGCGTTTGCCGAGCTAAAAGCTCTGCTCTCCACCCAGCCGGTGCTTGCTGCTCCAATCAGCAAAGAGCCTCTGTTGCTCTACATCGCAGCCACAGGACAAGTCGTCAGTACTGTGCTAACGGTCGAGCGGGAAGAAGAAGGAAAAGCTCTCAAAGTTCAGCGCCCAGTGTATTATTTGTCTGAAGTCTTGACTCCATCCAAGCAGAGATATCCTCATTATCAGAAGCTTGTGTATGGAATATACATGACCACAAAGAAGGTTGCTCATTATTTCTCTGACCATTCAATCACAGTCGTCAGCGACGCTCCACTATCAGAGATTTTGCACAACAGAGATGCAACTGGTCGAGTGGCCAAATGGGCGATTGAACTTCTTCCCCTTGATATCAAGTTTGAGGCAAAGAAAGCCATTAAGTCCCAGGCAATAGCAGATTTCCTCGCCGAGTGGATCGAACAGCAGCAGCCGACTGAAGTTCACTCGGAGCATTGGACCATGTTTTTCGATGGTTCTAAGATGTTGAATGGTTCCGGTGCTGGGGTTGTCCTGGTTTCCCCCAGAGGAGATAAGCTCAGATATGTGCTCCAGATTCACTTTGATTCCTCCAACAATGAGGCAGAATATGAGGCCCTCCTATATGGGTTGCGCATGGCCATTTCACTCGGCGTCCGTCGCCTAATGGTCTATGGCGACTCGGATTTAGTGGTCAATCAGGTGATGAAAGAGTGGGACGTGAGAAGCCCAGCCATGACTGGATACTGCAGTGCAGTGAGGAAGCTGGAGAAAAAGTTCGAGGGGTTGGAGCTCCATCATATACCCCGACTGAAAAATCAAGCAGCTGATGATCTAGCAAAGATAGGTTCCAAGAGAGAAGCCATTCCGAGTGGTGTGTTCTTGGAGCATATACATACTCCGTCAGTCAAAGAAGATCCTTTCACCGAAGAAACTCCGCAGCCCAAGAGTGCCACAGATCCGACTGAAGTTGAAGTCCCAGCGGTGGTCGACTTGATCATGGAGGTTTTGGTAGTCATTCCCGACTGGACGATTCCGTATGTCGCATATATCTTGAGGAAAGAGCTTCCGGAGGATGAGGAAGAGGCTCGACAGATCGTCCGTCGATCTAAGGCCTTTACCGTCATCAAAGGACAATTATACAGAGAGAGCACGACTGGAGTCGGTCAGAAGTGCATAACACCAGAAGAAGGTCGACTCATCCTCAATGATATTCACTCGGGGACCTGTGGTCATCATGCGTCCTCCCGGACCATCGTGGCCAAAGCATACCGAGCCGGATTTTACTGGCCCAAGGCGAATGAGATGGCAAAGGAGATAGTGGATAAGTGCGAGGGATGTCAGTTCTACTCGAATATGTCGCACAAACCTGCGTCAGCTTTGAAGACCATCCCACTCGTCTGGCCTTTTGCAGTTTGGGGGCTGGACATGGTCGGCCCTTTGAGAACAGGACGAAGTGGCTTCACGCATGTACTGGTGGCAGTCGACAAGTTCACCAAGTGGATCGAGGCTAAACCAATCAAGAGCCTCGACACCGGTACTGCTGTTAGCTTCATCAGGGAACTAATATTCAGATATGGAGTCCCGCACAGCATCATTACGGATAATGGGTCGAACTTTGACTCAGAGGAATTCAGAACCTTCTGCAACTCCCAGGGCACACGGGTCGACTACGCATCAGTCGCCCATCCGCAGTCGAATGGACAAGCAGAGCGAGCTAATGGACTGATTCTCAAGGGACTGAAGCCGCGACTGATGCGTGATCTCAAACACGCGGCTGGAGCTTGGGTCGACGAACTTCCATCTGTACTCTGGGGACTGCGGACCACGCCCAATCGGTCGACCGGAAGAACTCCATTCTTCTTGGTCTATGGAGCCGAAGCAGTCTTGCCGAGTGATCTTCTCCACAATGCTCCTCGAGTCGAAATCTACAACGAAGCAGAAGCTGAACAAGCGCGGCAGGACGCAGTCGACCTTTTAGAGGAAGAAAGGGAGATGGCTCTGATCCGGTCGACCATCTACCAACAAGATCTGCGCCGTTTCCACGCCCGAAATGTGAGAGGTCGAGCCTTCCAGGAAGGGGATTTGGTTCTCCGAGTGGATCAGCACAAACCACACAAGCTTGCTCCTTCTTGGGAAGGCCCCTTCATCGTCACCAAGGTTCTCCACAACGGGGCGTACCGTCTTTACAACGTCGAGCATAATATCGACGAGCCCCGAGCTTGGAACGCGGAGCTACTCCGCCCATTTTACACTTAAGTTTTATCACTCGGATGAGTTGCAATAAAGTACTTCTGTAGTTCATGGGTTTAGAAATAATTGTGTCATCACTTTTTATTTTTGTCCACATAAAAACTCCCCCTCAGTGGGTGGCTTAGCCGCGAATCCGTTTCGCCTAAGTTTGTAAAAATCCTACCGAGTGGTGAGCCAGACTCTCACTCGGAGGCTTAGCCGCGAATCCGTTTCGCCTAAGTTTATCAAAATCCTACCGAGTGGTAAGCCAGCCTTCCACTCGGGGGCTTAGCTGCAGTCCAAGGACTCGCCTAAGTTTATCAAAATCCTACCGAGTGGTAAGCCAGCCTTCCACTCGGAGGCTTAGCTGCGACCTCGCGCTCGCCTAAGTTATAAAAATCCTACCGAGTGAAGAGCAACCCTCTCACTCGGGGGCTTAGCTGCAGTCCAAGGACTCGCCTAAGTTTATCAAAATCCTACCGAGTGGTAAGCCAGCCTTCCACTCGGGGGCTTAGCTGCGACCTCGCGCTCGCCTAAGTTGTGAAAAACCTATCGAGTGAAGAGCGATCCTCTCACTCGGAGGCTTAGCTGCAGTCCAAGGACTCGCCTAAGTTTATCAAAATCCTACCGAGTGGTAAGCCAGCCTTCCACTCGGAGGCTTAGCTGCGACCTCGCGCTCGCCTAAGTTATAAAAATCCTACCGAGTGAAGAGCAACCCTCTCACTCGGGGGCTTAGCTGCAGTCCAAGGACTCGCCTAAGTTTATCAAAATCCTACCGAGTGGTAAGCCAGCCTTCCCACTCGGAGGCTTAGCTGCGACCTCGCGCTCGCCTAAGTTATAAAAATCCTACCGAGTGAAGAGCAACCTCTCACTCGGGGGCTTAGCTGCAGTCCAAGGACTCGCCTAAGTTTATCAAAATCCTACCGAGTGGTAAGCCAGCCTTCCACTCGGGGCTTAGCTGCGACCTCGCGCTCGCCTAAGTTGTGAAAAACCTACCGAGTGAAGAGCGATCCTCTCACTCGGAGGCTTAGCTGCAGTCCAAGGACTCGCCTAAGTTTATCAAAATCCTACCGAGTGGTAAGCCAGCCTTCCACTCGGAGGCTTAGCTGCGACCTCGCGCTCGCCTAAGTTATAAAAATCCTACCGAGTGAAGAGCAACCCTCTCACTCGGGGGCTTAGCTGCAGTCCAAGCACTCGCCTAAGTTGTGAAAATCCTACCGAGTGGTAAGCCAGCCTTCCCACTCGGAGGCTTAGCTGCAGCCCTGCGCTCGCCTAAGTTACAAAAATCCTACCGAGTGAAGAGCGACCCTCTCACTCGGAGGCTTAGCTGCAGTCCAAACGCTCGCCTAAGCATAGGCACCTTGCTTTGAACCTGCAAAAGACATTTTGAGCCGAAGGCAATCATATTCAAGCGCCAAATTCAAGTTTGAATCGATATCTAAAGGAACCGAAAGTGCTCAGGCGTCAAGCCTGTTAAAGTTTGTCGGTTACAATTCCACTCGGCATACCGAGGCAAATTTAAAGAGTCGAGCCAGAAGAAGTTTTTTACCCCTCCTGTGGAGGGCTGGAAGGTGCAACAAATTCATCAAGGTCAATCCCGTCGGCGATCCGAGTGGCAGCTGCAAGGAAAGTTTCCATAAAGGACCTGAAGTCGTGCTTCTTGGTATTGGCCACCCGAAGGGCCGCCAGCTTCTCCTCTCGTGCATCTTTGCAGTGGACTCGGGCCAGACACAGAGCGACATCTGCACCACACCGAGCCGAGGACTTCTTCCACTCCTGCACTCGACCAGGGATCGTGTTCAAGCGGGCCATCAGCGACTCAAGGTCATTCTGAAGTGTCTCCTCAGGCCAGAGCGTCGAGTCGATGCGAGATGTGGCGGCCTTCAGCCTTGCGAGATAGTCCACGACAGCTGCGACACGAGACTCCAGTCGGAAAACATCCATGGCAACTTCGTCGTTCACCGGAGAATTGACGGGGTCAAGGTTTGGCTCCAGTCGGCTGGTTTCCTCTTCAAAGTTTTGACAAAATTCTGCAAGGGTGATCACTAAGTCAAGGGGATAGTCGAATGGAAGAAGCCACAGTTGGAAATATTTGCCAAACATGGAGGTTTACCTTCAAGCATAAGAAACAGCTTCTTGGCAAGGCCACTCAGGAAGGCCTCCAGTTCAGTTTTCTTCTCAGTCAATTTGCTGACTTGGTCGGTCAAGGCAGCTTTGTCAGTTCTCAGTCGACTGACTTCCTTGTTGGCAATCCCAAGAGCAGTTTTCAGATTGGTATTGTCTTGTTCGAGCTTGGTGACTGAAGCTAACTTCTCGTCAGCAAGCTTGATCTTCTCAGCTAGCTCAAGGTCTTTCTTCTGCTGGGCCTCCCTTACCTTACCTGCAAGTCACAGCAAGATCAGATGCTGAAACAAGCAAGGGGAAAAGCAGTCGTCAGGGTCTCACCAAACATACCTTCGGTCTCCTCCTTTGCCTTTGTCAGCTTCTCCTGAACCAGCTTCAAGCTCAGCTCGACTTGAGTATGCTTTTGTTCCAGCTCTGAGTAGCGAGCCACAAGATCACAGGAGTTCTGCGAAGAACCAATCGACTAAACGTCAAATGTAACTCACTTCCGAGTGAAAAAGGGAAAAACACACGTTTCTAAGACTACAGCCGAATACAAGCATTCGACCGTAGTCTCGGGGACTACACCCAGTGGGTGCACTCAGCGTGCCCCCACTAATCCTGTTGAAGACAAAGTCGACCAGTCGACCTCAAAAAAAAAAACAGTGTGCGAGATGCATTCTCTAAGACTGTGATCAACTGCAAGCAGTCGACCACAGTCTCGGGGACTACACCCAGTGGGTGCACTCAGCGTGCCCCCACCGGTTTGCGAAATCCAGTCGACCAGTCGACTGACAGAAAGATTGACATCATAAAGCCTAAGGCCGACTGCCAGCAGTCGACCTTAGCCTTGGGGACTACACCCAGCGGGTGCACTCAGCGTGCCCCCGCTAACACGGAGTTTATTCGACACACCCAGTGGGTGACTAATATAAATTCCGGAAAAGAAAAGTTTTTGGTAGCATATCCAACAGAACAAACAGCGGTCGACTGACCTGGACATTGCTTTGGAGGGCAGAACTGGCGTCATAAGCTGCCTGGCTCGCGTCCCGGATGGTCTTCAGCTGCTCCATCATGAGTCCCGCCTGGCGTATCGCCTCCTTCGCTGCGCCAGCTTGGTCCTCTGGGACGTGGTGCGTCATGAAGAGGGAAGGCTGCTGAGCACTCGTCAGTGGATTCGCGAAGGTCACCGTGTGTCGAGTGGTGTTCTCTTCCTCCACAGTCAGAATTTCAGGCGCCGGCACATCCTGAGGCACCTTACTGGCGGACGCTTTCCGACTCCTCCTGTGCTTCAGCGGCTCTTCATCCTCATCATCATCAGGAAGATCGATAACAGTGTTGGGTGGAGCTGCGGAGAAGGATCAGGATCAGAGATCGCGAGTCAGTCGACTAAGAATGGTATTAAGAACACAGTACCTGGATTCGAAGTTGCTGCATCCTCCATCTCGTGGTCATCGGCCCGGGCCGAGGTCTCAGAAGTAGCAGCACTGCAACTCCAAAGGATCAGTCGACTAACCTCAGCGTCGACCAGAGATAAAGTTCGCACAGAATAAGAAAATATGAGCAACACAATTACCCTGATATGGTGGGGATGGACACCTTCATCTTCGGCAGGAGCTTGGTCGGCTTCGATGAGGCCGCCCTGGGCTGCTTCGGCGCCTTTTCAGTCGGCGCCGGAGAGGTGGTCCGAGGGCGCTTGGTCGACTGAGTGGCGGTCGCAACCCCCTTACCACGTTCGGTCGAAGGGTCGTGGACAAGCTTCGACCGCCTTTCTGAGCGCGGTGGAACGACCTCCTCCTCCTCTTCTTCCTCGTCCTCGATGTCATCTTCATCACCTTCATCATCATCATCGTCGTCATCATCCCCTGCAGCATCCGAGTCCCATTCCTCCTCTTCCTGGCTCTCGCCCCCGCTCGCCTCGCCCCCGCTCGCCTCGCCTTCCTCAGTCGAAGCTTGTGCCCCATTGGGCATCGAGTACAGCTCGGTGAAGGCCTAGCAGATGCCCAAACAAGGATCAGTCGACCAGTCGGCAGGGTTAGCAGAAATGAATACGACAAGGACACAATGGAAAGCAGAGCAAGTGTACCTTGTTTGGGTCGCTGTTGTGGTCGAGTGGAGGAATCCTTCTGGCTCCGCGCGGGTTGTCCCTGTTTCCGGTAACGGCTACCATCCATCTTTCCAGAGTGGCATCGTCGACTTCTTCTGGATGGACTCTAGTCTCGTCTTCGGGCCCACAGTACAACCACATGCAGTGGCTCCGGAATTGAAGGGGTTGGATGCGACGCCTGAGGAAGACCTCCAGAAGATCCATGCCCGTCACCCCCTCCCGAACCAACTGCACCACGCGCTCCATCAACATCTTCACGTCGGCTTTCTCCTCCGGAATCAGCTTCAGAGGGGAGGGCTTGTTCACTCGGTCCATGGTAAACGGAGGGAGTCCACTCGACTGCCCTGGCGTCGACTGGACCTGACAGTAGAACCAAGTCGACTGCCAGCCTCTGACGGACTCGGGAAAGGACATGGGCGGGAAGGTGCTATTATTCCTCACCTGAATCCCCAGGCCCCCACACATTTGGACGACTCGGGTCTTCTCATCACCTGGGCTCGCCTTCTTCACGGTCTGAGAGCGACACGTGAAGATACGTTTGAACAAACCCCAGTGCGGTCGACAGCCCAAGAAACCCTCACACATGGACACGAATGCAGCAAGATAGGCAATGGAGTTTGGGGTAAAGTGGTGGAGCTGCGCTCCAAAGAAATTCAAGAAGCCACGGAAGAAAATGCTTGGCGGCAAGGAAAACCCACGATCAACATGAGTGGCCAGAAGCACACACTCACCCTCTTCTGGCTGTGGCTGCCACTCCTTCCCCGGCAACCTCGCAGCTCCGTGAGGGATCAAGCCCTCGTTGGCCATGTCGAGGAGGTCCTTCTCCGTGATGGTCGACTGGATCCAGTCTCCTTGGACCCAGCCTTTCGGCAGGCGGGATCTGGACGAGGACCCTCTGCGGCTGGTGGATCTCCCCTTCGCCTTCTCCGATGCCGACGCCTTCTTGGCACGCTCCAGCGCCGCCGTCTTCTCCTTGGCCATGGTCGCCGGTGAGATGCACGAAGGGAAGTGGTGCGGGGGCGAGAGCGAGCACGCTGAGCAGGGAGGAAGGAAGCAGAGGGAGAGAGGGAGAATGCTGAGGCGCAGCACAGAAATCCTCGCCGGGCACATTTATAAGGTCCCTTCCGAGTGGCTGACATGTGGGCCCGGTCGATCTAATCATATCTGGGAGCAGTTATGAGGACTGGATACGTGGCGAAAAAGGCGGCGCGGAGATCGAGGCGTCTATGCCCCGTCCCATCCGAACGCCGCGGTCTGCCCCGCTTCGCGCGCGCCCCCAAATTTCGCACCCCGCGGAATCCGCGAGCAACAAATCAGTCTGTCAGACGCGGTGTTTCCGGCGATCCGTCGCTCGGAGATCGTCGAAGCTCGAAAGATCACTCGACGCAAAAATAGAATGGATCGAGTCGACCGAAGACAAATTGCTCCCTGTCAACGAAGAGATTCTTTGATCCAGAACAGCGCACAACTAGAGCGCAAAGGTTAATCGGAAACGACATCAACTCCTTCTTCACTCGAAGCCTCAATCCATTCGGGGGCTAATGATGGGGTTATGTACCTAGGGTAGGGTCATGGACCTGTTCCAAGTAACTTACCCTAGGACATCCCTAGAAGAGGTCGCCTTCCAGTCGACCAACGAGGATTCACTCGACTGGCCTGAAGGACTCGACCACGAAGACTCACTCGACCACCAGGAGGTCAAGAGGCACTCTGCACCGCAACGGCCTGTAATTAAGTAGACTTTATGATAGTAAAGGCACTTTATGTGGGGCGTTACCAGTAACGCCCCAGACTTAACTCACCTTAAACCCTCTCCTACGTGGGCTGGCTGGGGTCCTGGCGCACTCTATATAAGCCACCCCCCTCCACAGGCAGAAGGGTTCGGCACCTTGTAATCCATACATTGATAATCCACTCGACCGCCTCCGGGCTCCGAGACGTAGGGCTGTTACTTCTTCCGAGAAGGGCCTGAACTCGTACATCGCTCGTGCTTACAACCTCTCCATAGCTAGGACCTTGCCTCTCCATACCTACCCCCCACTCTACTGTCAGGCTTAGAACCACGACACCGGTCAAGCAAGCATTGCGGCGCTTTTTAGAACCCAAACAACAAGCTATGGGGGAGGAGCTAGCCAAGTTACTTGAGGCCGGATTCATCAGAGAAATAAAACACCCAGACTGGCTAGCGAACCTGGTGATGGTACCAAAGAAGGATAAAACCTGGTGCCTATGTGTCGATTTCAAAGACCTCAACAAGGCATGCCCTAAGGATCCCTTCCCCCTCCCCCGCATCGATCAGATTATCGATGCTACCGCAGGACACGACTCACTATGTTTCCTCGACGCATACTCCGCATACCATCAAATCAAGATAAAGGAGTCCGATCAAGCCGCAAGGGCATTTATTACCCCATACGGGCCTTTCTACTTCAACACTATGCCCTTCGGGCTAAAAAATGCCGGTGCCACCTACCAACGCATGATTCAAACATGCCTAGAGAAAGAAATCGGCAAGACAGTTGAAGCATATGTGGATGAAGTAGTCTTCAAAACTAGGCACGTCGAGTCATTAATAGAAGATCTGCGTCTCACATTCGACAACCTCCGTACATATGACATCAAGCTCAATCCAGAAAAGTGTGTTTTCGGCGTTCCCGTTGGAAAACTGCTGGGCTTCATCATTTCCAATAGGGGAATTGAGGCAAACCCAGCTAAAATCCGAGTTTGTCACAGTTGGCTACGCCAACAGACCTTAAACAAGTCCGAAAACTATCCGGATGTGTGGCAGCTTTAAGCCGCTTTATCTCCAGACTAGGAGAAAAGGCGTTGCCACTCTATCGCCTTCTCTGACGCACCGATCACTTCGAGTGGACGGACGCGGCAACGGATGGACTGGAATAAATAAAGGCTCTTTTAGTGAGCAACCAATCCTTGCCGTGCCGAATATCGGCGAACCCATGTTATTATACATATCAGCCACATACCAAGTTGTAAGCGCGGTGCTCGTCATCGAAAGGGAAGAGGACGACACAAATTCTGGCTCCAAAAGCCGGCATACTACGTATCCACTGTCCTCACACCATGCAAATCCCGGTACCCTCATTACCAAAAAATAGAGTATGCAGTCTTCATGGCATCACGGAAGCTACGACACTACTTTCAAGAGTGCTCAATAACGGTGGCCTCCGAGGTACCACTCAATGACATAATAAACAACCGCGACGCCATGGGCCCGATTGCCAAGTGGGCCATTGAGCCCCTCCCATTCGACATAACATACAAACCGCGCCGGGCCATTAAATCCGAAGTACTAGACGATTTCGTCGCTGAATGGACAGATGCCTAACTCCCTAAAGTGTTTGGCACATATTCCAACTGGGTCATGCACTTCGATGGCTCCAAAATGTTGGCAGGCTTAGGAGCAGACGTTGTCCTAACATCCCCCACTGGATGTACAGTTCAGTATGTACTCCAAATATTATACACAGACTCCAACAATGCAGCTGAATACGAGGCCTTATTGCATGGTCTTCGGATGGCTGTCTCCATGGGCATACAACGCCTAGAAGTGTGCGGGGATTCAAACCTCACAATATCTCAAATAAATGGAGATTTTGATGCCAAAGATCCGAAGATGGCGGCTTACTGTAACGCCGTTCTCAAAATGTCGGCTCGGTTCGAGGGGCTTGAGTTTCATCATGTGGCTCGAGAAAGTAATCAAGCGGCGGACGTCCTCGCTCGCATCGGTGCAAAGCACGACCCCGTCCCACCTAACATCTTTTTTGAAAGGCTTTTCAAGCCATTCGCGGTGTGGCAAGGGGAGAGCGGCAACACCAATCCGGATCCGACTATAACCCCAGACTCCGAACACACCGATATCATCGGGGGCTCAGCCACCGAAATTACACCATCGGCCCATCTCATCATGGCAGTCATTGCCCCATGGACCTAACCCTTCTTGGCCTACCTTAATAGGCGAGAACTCCCTGAGGATCAGAATGAGGCACGCTGTATTGTGTGGCGCTCTAAAGCCTACAAGGTTCATGAGGGAGAACTCTACAAGAAAAGCGCTACCAGAGTACTTCAAAGATGTATCTCCGAGGAAGAAGGGCGGCAGCTCTTGGCTGAAATTCATGCCTGCCTCGGTGGTCACCACGCCGCGGCTCGGGCCCTCATAAGCAAGGCCTTCCGTACAGGTTTCTATTGGCCGACGGCCCGAGCAGACGCACGAGATCTTGTCCAACATTGCGGCGGATGGCAGCTTTTCGCCAACCAAAGCCACATGCCACCCACCGCTCTACAAACAATCCCCATCACTTGGCCTTTCGCGGTCTGGGGGCTTGATATGGTCGGACCTCTTAAAGGAGGAAGCCATAAGAAAAATTACCTGTTGGTTATGGTTGATAAATTCACTAAGTGGATAGAGGCGAAACCAGTTAAAACGGCCAAAGCCGGACCAGTGATAGACTTCATATCTGATGTTGTTCATCGTTATGGTGTTCTGCACAGCATCATCACCGATAACGGCTCCAATTTCACAGCCGATGAGGTGAAAACCTGGTGTGCTAATCTGGGCATTAAGATCGATTACACCTCCGTCTATCACCCACAAACAAACGGTCAAGTCGAACGAGCCAATGGTCTTATTATGAGCGGCATTAAACCTAGACTAGTGCAGTCCTTGAAAGAATCAGACAAGCACTGGGTCGAGTAGCTCGACTCCGTAGGGGCTGTGGACCACGCCCAATCGCTCTACCAGATATACACCTTTTTTCATGGTGTACGGTGCAGAGGCGGTGTTACCCTGTGACATTATTCATGACTCACCTCGAGTGCACATGTATGAAGAGAGAGAGGCCGAGCTTGATCGGCAGGATAGCCTAGATGCCTTGGAGGAGGAGCGCGACATCGCAAAAGCCCGTTCCGCATTTTATCAACAACAGGCCCGCAGATATCAAAGCAGAGAAGTACGGGCCAAGACTTATAATGTTGGGGAACGTAGCAGAAATTCAAAATTTTCTACGCAACACCAAGATCAATCTATGGAGATTCTAGCAACAAGAGAGGGAGAGGATGAGCATCTTCATACCTTTTAAGATTGCTAAGCGGAAGTGTTACAATAACGCGGATGAAGGAGTCATACTCGTAGCGATTCAGATCGCGGTTGATTCCGATCTAAGCACCAAACAATGGTGCCTCCGCATTCAACACATGTACAACTCGGGGACGTCTCCTCCTTGTTGATCCAGCAAGGGGAGAGGAGAAGTTGAGGGAGAACTCCGACAGCACGACAGCATGGTGGTGATGGAGCTCGTGGTTCTCCGGCAGGGCTTCGCCAAGCACTACGGAGGAGGAGGAGGAGGTGTTGGAGGAGGGAGAGGGCTGCGCCAGGGGAAGGGTGCGGCTGCCCTCTCTCTCCCTCACTATATATAGGGGGAAGGGAGGAGGGGGAGGCACCCTAGGGTTCCCTAGGGGAGGGGTGGCGGCCATAGGGGAAACACTAGATGGGCTTTGGCGCCCCCACCCCCTAGGAAACTTGCCCCCCAAGCCGGGAGGGGCGGCTGCCCTTGGGGTGGCGCCCCCACATCTCCTGGTTACATGAGATGGGGTGGGAGGGGCGCTCAGCCCCTCAGTGGGCTGATGTGCCCTCTCCCCTTGGCCCATAAGGCCCCCCAACGCTTGCCGGGGCCTCCGAAACCCCTTTCGGACACGCTGGTCATCACCTGGTACCCCCGGAACAATTCCGGACTCCAATACCCTTCTTCCAATATACCAATCTTCACCTCCGGACCATTCCAGAGCTCCTCGTCATGTCCGGGATCTCATCTGGGACTCCGAACAACCTTCAGTAACCACATACTATTTCCCATAACAACTCTAGCGTCACCGAACCTTAAGTGTGTAGACCCTACGGGTTCGGGAACCATGCAAACATGACCGAGACGTTCTCTGGTCAATAACCAACAGCGGGATCTCGATACCCATGTTAGCTTGCACATGTTCCACGATGATCTCATTGGATGAACCACGATGTCAAGGATTCAAGCAATCCCGTATGCAATTCCCTTTGTCAATCGGTATGTTACTTGCCCGAGATTCGATCGTCGGTATCCTAATACCTCGTTCACTCTCGTTACCGGCAAGTCACTTTACTCGTTCCGTAATGCATGATCCCATGACTAACTACTTAGTCACATTGAGCTCATTATGATGATGCATTACCGAGTGGGCCCAGAGATACCTCTCCGTCTCACGGAGTGACAAATCCTAGTCTCGATTCGTGCCAACCCAACAGACACTTTCAGAGATACCTGTAGTGCACCTTTATAGCCACCCCGTTACGTTGTGATGTTTAGCACACCCAAAGCATTCCTACGGTATCCGGGAGTTTCACAATCTCATGGTCCAAGGAAATGATACTTGACATTAGAAAAGCTTTAAGCAAACGAACTACATGATCTTGTGCTATGCTTAGGATTGGGTCTTGTCCATCACATCATTCTCCTAATGATGTGACCCCGTT
Organism: Triticum aestivum; assembly: GCF_018294505.1. Lineage (NCBI taxonomy): Eukaryota > Viridiplantae > Streptophyta > Magnoliopsida > Poales > Poaceae > Triticum > Triticum aestivum. Next base: position 656,978,073 of record NC_057807.1, read on the forward strand.
ATCAATGACATCCAATGTCCATGGTCAGGAAACCATGACCATCTGTTGATCAACGAGCTAGTCAACTAGAGGCTCACTAGGGACATGTTGTGGTCTATGTATTCACACATGTATTGCGGTTTCCGGTCAATACAATTATAGCATGAATAATAGACAATTATCGTGAACAAGGAAATACAATAATAACCATTTTATTATTGCCTCTAGGGCATATTTCCAACAGTCTCCCACTTGCACTAGAGTCAATAATCTAGTTCACATCACTATGTGATTGTAATGAATCAACACCCATGGGGTTTGATCATATCTCGCTTGTGAGAGAGGTTATTAGTTAACGGATCTGAACCTTTCAGATCCGTTGTGCTTTGCAAATCTCTATGTCATCTCCTAGATGCAGCTACCACGCTCTATTTGAAGCTATTCCAAATAACTGTTCTACTATACGAATCCGGTTTACTACTCAGAATAATCCGGATTAGTGTCAAAGTTTGCATTGGCGTATCCCTTTACGACAAACTCTTTTACCACCTCCATAACCGAGAAAATTCCTTAGTCCACTAGTTACTAAGGATAAGTTTAACCGATGTCCTATGATCTATTCCTGGATCACTCTTGTACCCCTTGACTGACTCATGGCAAGGCACACTTCAGGTGCGATACACATCATAGCATACTATAGAGCCTACGTCTGAAGCATAGGGCACGACCTTCGTCATTTCTCTCTCTTCTGCCATGGTCATGTCTTGAGTCTTACTCAATATTCACACCTTATAACACAGCCAAGAACTCCTTCTTTGCCGATCTATTTTGAACTCCTTCAAAATCTTGTCACGGTATGTATTTATTTGAAAGTACTATTAAGCATTTTGATCTATTTTTATAGATCTTGATGCTCAATGTTCAAGCAGCTTAATCCAGGTTTTCCATTGAAAAACACTTTACAAATAACCCTATATGCTATCTAGAAATTCTACATCATTTCTGATCAACAATATGTCAATAACATCTACTCATTAGAAATTCTATAGTGCTCCCACTCACTTCTTTGGAAATACAAGTTTCTCATAAACATTGTATAAACCCAAAATCTTTGATCATCTCATCAAAGCGTATATTCCAACTCCGAGATGCTTACTCCAGTCCTTAGAAGGATTGCTGGAGCTTTGCATACTTGTTAGCATCTTTCAGGATTGACAAAACCTTCTGGTTGTATCACATACAACCTTTCCTCAAGAATATCGTCGAGGAAATAATGTTTTGACATCCTATATCTGCAACAGACTCTTAGCATCGCTACGAGTGAGAAAGTCTCATCGTAGTCAACTCCTTGAACTTGTCGGAAAACATCTTAACGACGAGTCGAGCTTTCTTAATGGTGATACTTACCATCATTGTCCGTCTTACTTTTAAAATCCATCTGTTCCCAACAGGCTTACGACCATCAAGTAGTTCTTCCAAAGTCTACACTTTGTTTTCATACATGGATCCTCTCTCGGATTTTATGGCCTCGAGCCATTTGTCGGAATTTGGGCCCACCATCGCTTCTCCATAGCTCGTAGGTTCATTGTTTTCTAGCAACATGACCTTCAAGACATGATTACTGTACTACTCTGAAGTAGTATGTGCGCCACAGGAACAACTACCTGTGCCCTGCTACACACTAGTTGAAGTGACAGTTCAATAACCTTATCAAGTCTCCACCAACCTCCCACTCAATTCTTTCAAGAGAAACCTTTCCTCGAGAAAGGACCCGTTTCTAGAAACAATCACTTTTGCTTCCGGATCTGAAATAGGAGGTATACCCAACTGTTTCGAGTGTCCTATGAAGATGTATTTATCCGCTTTGGGTTCGAGCTTATCAGGATGAAACTTTCTCACATAAGTGTCGCAGCCCCAAACTTTCAAGAAATGACATCTTAGGTTTCTCTAAACCATAGTTCATACGGTGTCATCTCAACAGAATTACGTGGTGCCCTATTTAAAGTGAATGCGATTGTCTCTAATGCCTAACCCATGAACGATAGTGGTAATTCAATAAGAGACATCATGGTATGCCCCATATCCAATAGGGTGCATCTATGATGTTTGGACACACCATCACATTATGGTGTTCCAGGCGGTGTTAGTTGTGAAACAATTTCCACAATGTCTGAATTGTGTACCAAACTCGCAACTCAGATATTCATCTCTATGATCATATCATAGACATTTTATCCTCTTGTCACGAAGATCTTCAACTTCACTCTGAAATTACTTGAACCTTTCAATAATTTAGACTTGTGTTTCATCAAGTAAATATACTCAACATCTACTCAAATCATCTGTGAAGTAAGAACATAACAATATCCACTGCATGCCTCAGCACTCATTGGACTGCACACATCAAAATGTGTTACTTCCAACAAGTTGCTTTCTCGTTCCATCTTACTGAAAATGAGGCTTTTCAGTCATCTTGCCAATGTGGTATGATTTGCATGTCTCAAGTGATTCAAAATCAAGTGAGTCCAAACGATCCATCTGCATGGAGTTTCTTCATGCGTACATACCAATAGACATGATTCGCATGTCTCAAACTTTTCAAAAAACGAGTGTGTCCAAAGATCCATCAACATGGAGCTTCTTCATGCGTTTTATACTAATATGACTTACATGGCAGTTCCACAAGTAGGTGGTACTATCATTACTATCTTATATCTTTTGGCATGAACATGTGTATCACTACGATCGAGATTCAATAAACCATTCATTTTAGGTGCAAGACCATTGAAGGTATTATTCAAATAAACAGAATAACCATTATTCTCCTTAAATGAATAACCGTATTGAGATAGACATAATCCAATCATGTCTATGCTCAACGCAAACACCAAATAACAATTATTTAGGTTTAACACCGATCCCGATGGTAGAGGGAGCGTGCAATGTTTGATCACATCAACCTTGGAAATACATCCAACACATATCGTGTCACGCCCAATATGCGACCCTATCCAAAAGGAACTCGAAGGTCCCACCAAGGATAGACCCGCATATTGAAACGCTTTTGCAAGGTGGATATCATTACATCAACATTACATAATAGATAGGGATACATACATAAGGCATACAATGCCACACGAATACGACATCATCTTACAAGAGATCAACATCCGACTACGGATGAAACACAAACAGAAACTCAAACGACATCCACCCTGCTCTGCCGACCTGGAACCTATCCCCTGAGCAGAAGATGAACTCCAAAATAGGCAGACATCACTCTCGCATCAAGACCATCGCAAAACCTGTACCTGCAACTATTGTTGTAGTAATCTGTGAGCCACGAGGACTCAGCAATCCCATTACCATGGGTATCAAGACTAGCAAAGCTAAAAAGGTAAGGAAGGGGTAAAGTGGTGAGGTTGCAGCAGCGACTAAGCATATATGGTGGCTAACATCCGCAAATGAGAGCGAGAAGAGAAGCAAAGGAACGGTCGTCAACTAGTAATGATCAAGAGGTGATCCTGAACTCCTACTTACGTCAAACATAACCCAAAAACCGTGTTCACTTCCGGGACTCCGCCGAGAAGAGACCATCATGGCTACACATGCAGTTGATGCGTTTTAATTCGGATCTGGTGTCAAGTTATCTACAACCGGACATTAACAAATTCCCATCTGCCACATAACTGCGGGCATGGCTTTCGAAAGATAATACCCTGCAGGGGTGTCCCAACTTAGCCCATGATAAGCTCTCGCGATCAACGAAGGATATACCTTCTCCCAGGAAGACCCGATCAGTCTCGGAATCCCAGTTTACAAGACATTTCGACAATGGTAAAACTAAGCCGCCCGATGCGCCGACAATCCCGATAGGAGCTGCACATATCTCATTCTCAGGGCAACACCGGATGAGACATCCTATGAGTAAAACCAGACCTCGAGTTTCCCCAAGAGGCCCCTGCAGTCTACTCGGTTCGGACCAACACTTAGACAAGCATTGGCCCGGGGGGGGGGGCTAAAATAAAGATGGCCCTTGGGTTAATTACTCCCAAGGGAAATATAGGTGGTGGTGAGGCAAATGGTAAAACCAATGTTGGGCCTTGCTGGAGGAGTTTTATTCAAAGCAAACTGTCAAGGGGGTCCCATAAATCACCCAACCGCGTAAGGAACGCAAAATCCGGGAACATAACACCGGTATGACGGAAACTAGGGCGGAAAGAGTGGAACAAAACACCAGGCATAAGGCCGAGTGTCGGTGTCAAAACCGGCGGATCTCGGGTAGGGGGTCCCGAACTGTGCGTCTAGGCGGATGGTAACAGGAGACAAGGGACACGATGTTTTACCCAGGTTCGGGCCCTCTCGATGGAGGTAAAACCCTACGTCCTACTTGATTGATATTGATGATGTGGATGTTACAAGAGTAGATCTACCACGAGATCAAGGAGGCTAAACCCTAGAAGCTAGCCTATGGTATGATTTTTGTTCTTCAACGGACTAAACCATCCGGTTTATATAGACACCGGAGAGGGCTAGGGTTACACAAAGTCGGTTACAATGGTAGGAGATCTACATATCCGTATCGCCAAGCTTGCCTTCCACGCCAAGGAAAGTCCCATCCGGACATGGGACGAAGTCTTCAATCTCGTATCTTCATAGTCTTGGAGTCCGGCCGATGATGATAGTTCGGCTATCCGGACACCCCCTAGTCCAGGACTCCCTCATCGAGCCTTCCACCCTTTACCAAATATATAGATGCATTAAATAATATAAGATATATTGTGATAACCCAACATTATCCTATCCACCATGGAGCAATCTTCAACTTCACCTGCAACTAACAATGCTATAAGAGGGGCTGAGCAAAGCAGTAACATAGCCAAGCAATGGTTTGCTAGGAATGGTGCAAAAGGTTAGAGGCTGACATGGCAAATTGGGGAGGCTTGAAGAGCAAAAGATAGGTAGCGCAGCATAGCGATAGAACAAAGCAACTAGCATAGCAATGATAGTAGTGAGATCCAGGGTAGCGGTCATCTTGCCTGAAATCCCGCAAGGAAGAAGAACGAGTCCATGAAGAAGATGAAGCCACGAAGACGAACCAAGCGTAGACGAACTAATCCTCACGGTCGCAACGAAATAGGAACTATCGAGAAGAAGCACACAACATAGTGAACACACCACACATGACAAGGCATGATGCTCAACCAAGCATGATGCATGACAAGGCTACATGAAGCTACTCATGGCAAGAGATGATGCAAACAAGAGCAACACATCAAGGCAAGTTTAAATGAGGTCGGAAACAACATATAACAATTCCGGTAAGTCCTCATATGCAATTTTCGAAATTGGTCCAGATCTGAATAAACCTTATGTTCAAGTTGTTAAACAGCAAGTTAAGATGCACCAAGATGATATACACGAGATTCTAGTCAAGTTACATATAAAGTTCATTTAATTCGGAGCTACGGCCTAGAAGATATGAGCAAAACAAGTTAAACATGGCATTGATGCAAAATGCCTACAAACATAAAGCAAACACCCCAAAACAAGGATTCAACATGATAATATGAAACTACATGCAAAATCAAGCAAGTTTCATATAGAGCACACTCAAAACGGAGCAACGGTTCAACACATACACACTATACAAGGTTAAAGGGCATGCTGTCCAAAACAGCAACTAGGCATATTGCAAGCACCAAAACAACATGCTACAGTACCACAATATGAAAACAAAAGGCATGAACATGATGTACAGGTAAAGAATAACAAAACATGAACACTGATCTATCTCCAGAAATCACTAGAACATGCACCAAAACACATGGCAAGATTGCAAATAATAACAGTTTCAGTCATAGCAGAAATAACATCAGGTTGCAATGTTTAGAGCTATCAACCAACATGCTACAGGAACTTATCATGGCAAACAAAGGCATGGGATGAATCTACTAATTGCATAGAACAAAAGTCCCTTACTGACCATGAGCCAAAAGGGCACAGAAAATATGATGGCACCCATGTAAACATAGCAAATTATATGACAGATTCATACATGGCAGGAACAACAATAAGTAGGCATGTTGGTGAGCTTGAACCACTCACAACAGAATAAGACATGGCATGGCAAGGTGACCAACAGTAAGAAGACATGTTTATGAAGGTAAGCATGGAAAGATAAAGTTCATAGGGTGCATGGATCACTAGCAAAGCACATGGCAAAACTGAACTTCATGTTAACAGGCTGACAGCAACATTATTTAGCAACTTGAGAGCAAGATTACAACAATCTACAACAATCTATGAATGCAACCAGGGGCATGGATGGATATAGTATGACATGTATAACAAATCATCCTTAGTAAACATCTCCCGATTATGCATAGAATGACTTGTAGCAGCAGGTTTACATAGCATCACAAAATAACAGATTCAGCCTAGCAAAACAGCAACATCAAGTACCCTACTTAACAAGCTTGACTCGCTCAGTACACAACTCACAAAAATACATGGATGGCACCCCTGTAAAGATGGCATGACATAGATCAAAACTCATGTAGGACTCATGCTCATATGATGCACACATCAAATGCAACAAAAATGACAAATCACCATGTTATAACAGTTTCAGCAGATTAACATCATATATCACTCTTGTAACGATGATTCAGGCATCCAGATGAGCTCAAATGAACATTGTGCAATGTAATTAATTGAAGAGCATCTCACAGCAAACATTTTGACATATTACACGCACGAAACGGAGCAGTATGCAGCAAGTTATGATGCGATGAACAGAGCATGAAAATAACAAAATATCAGGGACTTGGTGGATTTTAGCCTCGCGAAAAGTCAACCCGGGACGAGGAGATCCCGAGATGGAGGGATCCGGGCGTGGGGACGCGTTTGGATGGAGGGAGTAGTGGATCTGATCCACTCCCTCGGATCCGGCCGAAGCTCCGGCGAGGGCGCGGTGGAGATCCGGCGGAGGGGCGGCTCGCCGGCGAGAGAGGGGCGGGGCGACGGATGGCGGTGATGGCACGGTGGAGATCCGGCAAAGTGGCGAGGTGGAGCCGACGCGACGACTGCGAAGAGGCGGCCGGCGACGCGGTGCGGTGGGCGGCGGAGGTCGGCGGCGAGCGGGGCGGTGGGGGTGGCGAGCTCCGGGCGTCGGAGATCTGGGCGGCGGCGGCACGCGGGTCCGGGCGTCAAGGCGGGGGGGGGGGGGACAGCAAGGAGACGGAGACGGGCGCACCGGCGGCGGGGCCGACGAGGCATGGCAGAGGCGCGGAGGCGCATGCGGCGCGCGGGGCGAGCGGTCCGGTGGCGGGCGCGGGCGGCGGCCGGCCGGGCCTGCGCGGGCCCACGACGGGCTCGGGCGGGCCGCGGTGGTGGCGGGTGGCAGTGTGCCACGTGGCAGCTGCAGAGTGGATGGGGGGAGCGGGGCGGACGTGTCCGGCCGTCACGGACGTGTCCGGTGGCGGCAGGAGGAAGAGGACTAGGGTTTTGGACTGTGAATTTCGGAGGGGAAGGCATATTTACAGGTAGAGGGAGCTAGGAGAGTCCAAATGGGGCACGGTTTTCGGCCACGCGATCGTGATCGAACGACCGAGAGTATGGAGGGGAGTTTGCTGGGTTTTGGGCCACTTTGGAGGGGTGTTGGGCTGCAAAGAGAAGGGGGATTTTATGGTTTCTCGGTTAACCATTGTAGTATCAAACAACCTCCAAATGGCACGAAACTTGACAGGCGGTCTACCGGTGCTATACCAAGGCCGCTTGGGAAACCTCGGGCCATTCCGAGAAAGTTTAACACCCTCACACAATAGGAGAAAAAAGGGGGACGTCGGGGGACATAGGAGTGCCGGATTGCAAAACGGACAACGGGGAAAAAGCTCGGATGCAAGAGACAAACACATATGCAAAATGAAATGCACATGATGACATGACAAAATGCAACACACAAGAAAATGACATGGCAACGACGGCGAATAACTGGCAGACACCTGGCGCATCGATTCCGGGGCGTTACAACACTCCTCCACTAACAAGAGATCTCGTCCCGAGATCTTAGGACCGAGACAGAAGGAAAAAGGGATGAGGTGAAACAAGAACTCAAGAGAAGAAGCAAAGAATCGAGAGCACTCGAGAAGAAGAGAGGAACAACGAGAATGACGAGAATCGAAAACCCACGGAACCAGATAGACTATGAAACCACTCCGATTAGAACGAGATAAGAAACGAATAAGACTGAAAGGATTTAGACAACACTCCGGCTGAAAATGGAAGGAATAGAACATGAATTTCACAAGATGGGATGGCAGTTGACGACATAAGCAACGCAATGCCTCCGGAAGAATTGAAAGAATAGAAGAAAAGAACTTAGAAGGAAGGATTGAACAGAGTTGTTGAGAAAATCAACAACGAAAGAATAAGCTTGTTGTGGTCTTATAGGTAACATCTCAAGATCATAAGGTGATAACTGGCCACAACCGGAAATGAATGGATAGCTGAGAAGAACGAAGAAATGCAAAACTCCATTTCAAAAGAAAAATGGAGAATTAATTACACTTCAAGACGCGAGAAGAAAAGATACTTGAACTCCACCAAGAAAATTCTTGATGAACTCTTGAAGAATGAATTAAATCATGAAGAACCACCATGAAGAACTCTGGTAACAAAAGGATGATGAGATAGAATGAAGGATGAAAGAATAAGGTTAAAGCTTACGATGATTTAGATGGAGGTTCTGACGAAATGACCGAGGAAATTTTGAACTCCGGAAAAGAAAAGATGAAAACACTTGGAACTAGAATTTATTCAACAAGAACAAACTCCGAAGAAAGGGATTAATCACTTTGAGGAAATAAGAATAAGATTTATTGTATTCTTATCCTTCATCAAAATAAATTGATGACAAGCAATGGATTTTGCATACTACTTATTCTTCTTGAAAAGGATTGAGAAGAGACATATCGCAAACTTGAGAAGGTCTTCATGAACCACCGGTAGGATTGGAAAGAACGAATTGATTGAATGATAGTCAAGGAAAAAGAATATTGAACGAACCACCATAAGAATTTGAAAATTACCGATGAAAGGGACTGAATCACCGGGAAGAATTAGAAGAACAAATATGCTTGAGGGGATTTAGATGCAAAAGAACAAAAAGATCATGATCTGATTAAAGAACACTTGAACGAAGCACCGGGATAATTGGATAATGGTAGCTGAAATGTGAGGACGAAGAATTCTTCTGGAATGATGGCCTCCGGTGAAAAGAAACGGAAAAAACGACTTCTAACATACTCTGGATGGGCAAGAAAATGAATATCTGACAAATGGAATAATTCGAGACTGATAACATGAAGCTAGAACCATGAATCTTCGAGAGAACGGACAAGATTTAGAGGAAAAACTCTTCTTCGGTCTTCAAAAGACGACGGGAAACACCACCAAAAATTACTGAGATACTCCGGGAGAATGAAAAGCGAAGATGTTGAGCTAACAATGAAAAGAATTTGAAATTGATCTTGGAAAAGCATCTGACTGATGAAATTCATACTTACGTCAAACTTCAAAACGGAATTGGGAATAGCTCCGGGAAATTAGAAGAGTCAGGTAAGATCCTGGGAAAAGACCTGTGGGTTAGGGCCCACTAAAGAGATAACACCATTGAAAAGGATTGTTGAAAAGATAGATGATGCACCGGAACAATTGAAATATTTGAATGAGGTGACAACCTCGAATTAATTCAAACACAGACAAATCTCCTGAGATATCTTGAACACTCCGGAAGGATAAACTGGCGAGAGGCGAACGAGCAGGGAAAACACTTGAGCTGAGAGAAAGAATATAGTCACTACCGAAAAACTAGAATTGAATCCACCGGAAAAGAAAAGAGATGAAGAATGACGAACGAGACCAGAATTCATCGGTTGAAACAATTGATGAAAGACTGACGAGGCTCCGCATGAATGAAATTGATGCTCTAAACAGACTCAGACTCCGGGAAGAAGAGGGTGGGAGGGCGGGAAAACAAAGGCAACTTGGAAGGGGAAAAACCGATGAATAACTTGAAGAGAAAACACCGGTTGAAAACATTGAGGAAAGAAAGCAAAGACTTCGCATGAGTAGAAAGCATACTCGATTACGGACTCCGGTTCCGAGATGAAAAAGGGAGGGCGGGTGGTAAAAGAGAACAACTAAGGATTGAACTTGGCAAGACGAAGAGGCTCGAGTCAACTTGACGAGAAATGCACCAGATGCAAAGAGCTGAGGAACAACAATCGGAGAACCAACTGCGTGAACCTAAAAAAAATTTGAAGGGGAGGAGGAGTAATTCAAAACACCTACGTCAAGATTCCTCACCAGAGCAACGAAGGGGCTGAGGAGTAAAAAGAATTCCTACTCTCCGATATAACTAGACTCGGAAAACAGTTTTCTTCTAGACTCAACAACGGCCAAACTACACGATCAATCAAGAGGGCTCCTAGGGTCGGTTGAGGCTCTGATACCAACTTGTCACGCCCAATATGCGACCCTATCCAAAAGGAACTCGAAGGTCCCACCAAGGATAGACCCGCATATTGAAACACTTTTGCAAGGTGGATATCATTACATCAACATTACATAATAGATAGGGATACATACATAAGGCACACAATGCCACATGAATACAACATCATCTTACAAGAGATCAACATCCGACTACGGATGAAACACAAACAGAAACTCAAATGACATCCACCCTGCTAGCCCAGGCTGCCGACCTGGAACCTATCGCCTGAGCAGAAGATGAACTCCAAAACAGGCAGACATCGCTCTCGCGTCAAGACCATCGCAAAACCTGTACCTGCAACTGTTGTTGTAGTAATCTGTGAGCCACTAGGACTCAGCAATCCCATTACCATGGGTATCAAGACTAGCAAAGCTAAAAAGGAAAGGAAGGGGTAAAGTGGTGAGGTTGCAGCAGCGACTAAGCATATATGGTGGATAACATCCGCAAATGAGAGCGAGAAGAGAAGCAAAGGAACGGTCGTCAACTAGTAATGATCAAGAGGTGATCCTGAACTCCTACTTACGTCAAACATAACCCAAAAACCGTGTTCACTTCCCGGACTCCGCCGAGAAGAGACCATCATGGCTACACACGCAGTTGATGGGTTTTAATTCGGATCTGGTGTCAAGTTATCTACAACTGGACATTAACAAATTCCCATCTGCCACATAACCGCGGGCACGGCTTTCGAAAGATAATACCCTGCAGGGGTGTCCTAACTTAGCCCATGATAAGCTCTCGCGATCAACGAAGGATATAACTTCTCCCAGGAAGACCCGATCAGTCTCGGAATCCCGGTTTACAAGACATTTCGACAATGGTAAAGCAAGACCAGCAAAGCCGCCCGATGCGCTGGCAATCCTGATAGGAGTTGCACATATCTCGTTCTCAGGGCAACACCGGATGAGACATCCTACGAGTAAAACCAGACCTCGAGTTTCCCTGAGGGGGCCCCGCAGTCTACTCGGTTCTGACCAACACTTAGACAAGCATTGGCCCGGGGGGGCTAAAATAAAGATGACCCTTGGGTTAATTACTCCCAAGGGAAATATAGGTGGTGGTGAGGCAAATGGTAAAACCAATGTTGGGCCTTGCTGGAGGAGTTTTATTCAAAGCAAACTGTCAAGGGGGTCCCATAAATCACCCAAACGCGTAAGGAACACAAAATCCAGGAACATAACACCGGTATAACAGAAACTAGGGCGGCAAGAGTGGAACAAAACACCAGACATAAGGCCCAGCCTTCCACCCTTTACCAAATATATAGATGCATTAAATAATATAAGAGATATTGTGATAACCCAACATTATCCTGTCCATCATAGAGCAATCTTCAACTTCACCTGCAGCTAACAACGCTATAAGAGGGGCTGAGCAAAGCGGTAACATAGCCAAGCAATGGTTTGCTAGGAAGGGTGCAAAAGGTTAGAGGCTGATGAGGGAGTCCCGGACTAGGGGGTGTCCGGATAGCCGAACTATCATCATCGGCCGGACTCCAAGACTATGAAGATACAAGATTGAAGACTTCATCCCGTGTCCGGATGGGACTTTCCTTGGCGTGGAAGGCAAGCTTGGCGATACGGATATGTAGATCTCCTACCTTTGTAACCAACTCTGTGTAACCCTAGCCCTCTCCGGTGTCTATATAAACCGGATGGCTTTAGTCCATAGGACGAACAACAATCATACCATAGGCTAGCTTCTAGGGTTTAGCCTCCTTGATCTCGTGGTAGATCTACTCTTGTAACCCACATCATCAATATTAATCAAGTAGGACGTAGGGTTTTACCTCCATCAAGAGGGCCCGAACCTGGGTAAAAACATCGTGTCCCTCGTCTCCTGTTACCATCCGCCTAGACGCACAGTTCGGGACCCCCTACCCGAGATCCGCCGGTTTTGACACCGACAGCTGACATGGCAAATTGGGGAGGCTTGAAGAGCAAAAGATAGGTAGCACAGCATAGCGATAGAACGAAGCAACTAGCATAGCAATTATAGTAGTGAGATCCAGGGTAGCGGTCATCTTGCCTGAAATCCTGCAAGGAAGAAGAACAAGTCCATGAAGAAGATGAAGCCATGAAGACGAACCAAGCGTAGACGAACGAATCCTCACGATCGCAACGAAACAGGAACTATCGAGAATAAGCACACAACATAGTGAACACACCACACATGACAAGGCATGATGCTCAACCAAGCATGATGCATGACAAGGCTACATGAAACTACTCATGGCAAGAGATGATGCAAACAAAAGCAACACATCAAGGCAAGTTTAAATGAGGTCGGAAACAACATATAACAATTCCGGTAAGTCCTCATATGCAATTTTCGAAATTGGTCCAGATCTGAATAAACCTTATGTTCAAGTTGTTAAACAGCAAGTTAAGATGCACCAAGATGATCTACACAAGATTCTAGTCAAGTTACATATAAAGTTCATTTAATTCGAAGCTACGGCCTAGAAGATATGAGCAAAACAAGTTAAACATGGCATTGATGCAAAATGCCTACAAACATAAAGCAAACACCCCAAAACAAGGATTCAACATGATAATATGAAACTACATGCAAAATCAAGCAAGTTTCATATAGAGCACACTCAAAACGGAGCAACGGTTCAACACATACACACTATACAAGGTTAAAGGGCATGCTGTCCAAAACAGCAACTAGGCATATTGCAAGCACCAAAACAACATGCTACAGTACCACAATATGAAAACAAAAGGCATGAACATGATGTACAGGTAAAGAATAACAAAACATGAACACTGATCTATCTCCAGAAATCACTAGAATATGCACCAAAACACATGGCAAGATTGCAAATAATAACAGTTTCAGTCATAGCAGAAATAACATCAGGTTGCAATGTTTAGAGCTATCAAACAACATGCTACAGGAACTTATCATGTCAAACAAAGGCATGGGATGAATCTACTAATTGCATAGAACAAAAGTCCCTTAATGACCATGAGCCAAAAGGGCACAAAAAATATGATGGCACCCATGTAAACATAGCAAGTTATATGACAGATTCATACATGGCAGGAACAACAATAAGTAGGCATGTTGGTGAGCTTGAACCACTCATAACAGAGTAAGACATGGCATGGCAAGGTGACCAACAGTAAGAAGACATGTTTATGAAGCTAAGCATGGAAAGAGAAAGTTCATAGGGTGCATGGATCACTAGCAAAGCACATGGCAAAACTGAACTTCATGTTAACAGGCTGACAACAACATTATTTAGCAACTTGAGAGCAAGATTACAACAATCTACAGGAATCTATGAATGCAACCAGGGGCATGGATGTATATAGTATGACATGTATAACAAATCATCCTTAGTAAACATATCCAGATTATGCATAGAATGACTTGTAGCAGCAGGTTTACATAGCATCACAAAATAACAGATTCAGCCTAGCAAAACAGCAACATCAAGTACCCTACTTAACAAGCTTGATTCGCTCAGTACACAACTCACAAAAATACATGGATGGCACCCCTGTAAAGATGGCATGACATAGATCAAAACTCATGTAGGACTCATGCTCATATGATGCACACATCAAATGCAACAAAAATGACAAATCACCATATTATAACAGTTTCAGTAGATTAACATCATATATCACTTGCAATAATGATTCAGGCATCCATATGAGCTCAAATGAACATGGTGCAATGTAATTAAATGAAGAGCATCTCACAGCGAACGGAGCAGTATGCAGCAAGTTATGATGCGATGAACAGAGCATGAAAATAATAAAATATCAGGGACGTGGTGGATTTTACCCTCGCGAAAAGTCTAACCCGGGACGAGGAGATCCCGGGACGGAGGGATCCGGGCGTGGGGACGCGTTTGGATGGAGGGAGTGGTGGACCTGATCCACTCCCTCGGATCCGGCCGGAGCTCCGGCGAGGGCGCGGTGGAGATCCGGCGGAGGGGCGGCTCGCCGGCGAGAGGGGCGGGGCGACGGACGGCGGTGATGGCGCGGTGGAGATCCGACGGAGTGGCGAGGCGGAGCCGAGGCTACGACGGCGAAGAGGCGGCCGGCAACACGGTGCGGTGGGCGGTGGAGGTCGGCGGCGAGCGGGGCGATGGGGGCGGCGAGCTTCGGGCGTCGGAGATCTGGGCAGTGGCGGCACGTGGGTCCGGGCGTCGAGGCGGGAGGGCCGGCGGGACAGCAAGGAGACGGCAGCGGGCGCACCGGCGGCCGGGCCGGCGAGGCACGGCGGAGGCGCATGCGGCGCACGGGGCGAGCAGTCCGGCGGCGGGCACGGGCGGCGGCCGGCCGGGCCTGCGCGGGCCCGCGATGGGCTCGGGCGGGCCGCGGTGGCGGCGGGTGGTGGCGTGCCACGTGGCAGCTGCGGAGTGGACGGGGGGGAGCGGGGCGGACGTGTCCGGCCGTCACGGACATGTCCGGTGGCGGCGAGAGGAAGAGGACTAGGGTTTTGGACTGCGAATTTTGGAGGGGAAGGCATATTTATAGGTAGAGGGAGCTAGGAGAGTCCAAATGGGGAACGGTTTTCGACCACGCGATCGTGATCGAACGACCGAGAGCATGGAGGGTAGTTTGCTGGGTTTTGGGCCACTTTGGAGGGGTGTTGGTCTACAAAGAGAAGGGGGCTTTTACGGTTTCCCGGTTAACCGTTGGAGTATCAAACAACCTCCAAATGGCACAAAACTTGACAGGCGGTCTACCGGTGCTATACCAAGGCCGCTTGGCAAACCTCGGGCCATTCCGAGAAAGTTTAATGCACGCTCACAATAGGAGACAAAAGGGGGACGTCGGGGGACATAGGAGTGCCGGATTGCAAAACGGACAACGGGGAAAAAGCTCGGATGCAAGAGACGAACACGTATGCAAAATGAAATGCACATATGACATGACAAAATGCAACACGCAAGCAAATGACATGGCAATGACGACGAATAACTGGCAGACACCTGGCGGATCGAATCCGGGGCATTACATATCGTCACCTCGCCTTTAGCTAGTCTCCGTTTGTTCCGTAGCCTTTATTTCGAGTTACTAACACTTAGCAACCGAACCGGTATCTATTATCATGGTGCTACTAGGAGTACTAGTAGAGTACACATTAATATAATGTATATCCAATATACTCTAATCGACCTTGCCTGCCTTCTTATCTACCAAGTATCTAGTGTAATTCTGCTCCAGTGACCGTTCCCCTTATTACAGAAGCACTTAGTCTCGGGTTTGGGTTCAATCTTGGGTTTCTTCACTAGAGCAGCAACTGATTTGCCGTTTCATGAAGTATCCCTCCTTGCCCTTGCCCTTCTTGAAACTAGTGGTTTCACTAACCATCAACAATTGATGCTCCTTCTTGATTTCTACTTTCGCGGCGTCATAACATCGCGAATATTTCAAGGATCATTATATCTATCCCTGATATGTTATAGTTCATCACGAAGCTCTAGCAGCTTGGTGGCAATGACTTTGGAGAAACATCACTATCTCATCTGGAAGATTAACTCCCACTCAATTCAAGTGATTGTTGTACTCAGACAATCTGAGCACAAGCTCAACGATTGAGCTTTTCTCCCTTAGTTTGCAGGCTAAGAAACTCGTCGGAGTTCTTATACCTCTTGACGTGGGCACGATCCTGAAATCCCAATTCAGCCCTCGAAACATCTCATATGTTCCGCGACGTTTTGAAATCGTCTTTGGTGCCTTAATTCTAAACCGTTTAACATCACTGAACTATCACGTAGTTATCAAAATGTGTATGTCAGATGTTTGCAACATCCACAGACGACGCTCGAGGTTCAGCACACCGAGCGGTGCATTAAGGACATAAGCCTTCTGCGCAGCAATGAGGACAATCCTCAGTTTATGGACCCAGTCCGCATAATTGCTACTATTAACTTTCAACTAAATTTTCTCTAGGAACATATCTAAAATAGTAGAACTAAAGCGCGAGCTACGACATAATTTACAAAAACCTTTTGACTATGTTTAGGATAATTAAGTTGATCTTATGAACTCCCACTCAGATAGACATCCCTCTAGTCATCTAAGTGATACATGATCCGAGTCAACTAGGCCGTGTCCGATCATCAGGTGAGACGGACTAGTCATCATCGGTGAACATCTTCATGTTGATCGTATCTACTATACGACTCATGTTCGACCTTTCGGTCTCTTGTGTTCCGAGGCCATGTCTGTACATGCTAGGCTCATCAAGTCAACCTAAGTGTTTTGCGTGTGTATATCTGGCTTACACCCATTGTATGTGAACATTAGAATCTATCGCACCCAATCATCACGTGGTGCTTCGAAGCAACGATCTTTCGCAACGGTGCACAGTTAGGGGGAACACTTTCTTGAAATTATGATGAGGGATCATCTTATTTACTACCGTCGTTCTAACCAAATAAGATGCATAAACATGATAAACATCACATGCAATCAAAAAGTGACATTATATGGCCAATATCATTTTGCTCCTTTTGATCTCTATCTTCAGGGCTCCATGATCATCATCGTCACCGGCATGACACCATGATCTCCATCATCGTGTCTCCATGAAGTTGTCTCGCCAACTATTACTTCTACTACTACGGCTAATGGTTTAGCAATAAAGTAAAGTAATTACATGGTGTTGTTCAATGACACACAGGTCATACAATAATTAGGACAACTCCTATGGCTCCTGCCGGTTGTCATACTCATCGACATGCAAGTCGTGATTCCTATTACAAGAACATGATCAATCTCATACATCACATATCATTCATCACATTCTTTTGGCCATATCACATCACATAGCATACCCTGCAAAAACAAGTTAGACATCCTCTAATTGTTGTTTGCATGTTTTACGTGGCTGCTATGGGTTTCTAGCAAGAACGTTTCTTACCTACGCAAAAGCCACAACATGATATGCCAATTGCTATTTACCATTCATAAGGACCCTTTTCATTGAATCTGATCCGACTAAAGTGGAAGAGACTGGCACCCGCTAGCCACCTTTATGCAACAAGTGCATGTCAGTCGGTGGAACCTGTCTCACGTAAGTGTACGTGTAAGGTCGGTCCGGGCCGCTTCATCCCACAATACCGTCGAAACAAGATATGACTAGTAATGGTAAGCATACTGAACAAAATCAATGCCCACAACAATTTGTGTTCTACTCGTGCATAGAATCTACGCAAAAGACCTAGCTCATGATGCCACTGTTGGGGAACGTAGCAGAAATTCAAAATTTTCTACGCAACACCAAGATCAATCTATGGAGATTCTAGCAACAAGAGAGGGAGAGGATGAGCATCTCCATACCTTTGAAGATCGCTAAGTGGAAGCGTTACAATAACGCAGATGAAGGAGTCGTACTCGTAGTGATTCAGATTGCGGTCGATTCCGATCTAAGCACCGAACAACGGTGCCTCCATGTTCAATACATGTACAGCCCGGGGACGTCTCCTCCTTCTTGATTCATTAAGGGGAGAGGAGAAGTTGAGGGAGAACTCCGACAGCACGACGACATGGTGGTGATGGAGCTCGTGGTTCTCCGGCAGGGCTTCGCCAAGCACTACGGAGGAGGAGGAGGTGTTGGAGGAGGGAGAGGGCTGCGCCAGGGGAAGGGTGCGGCTTCCCTCTCTCTCCCTCACTATATATAGGGGGAAGGGAGGAGGGGGAGGCACCCTAGGGTTCCCTAGGGGAGGGGCGGTGGCCATAGGGGAAACCCTAGATGAGTTTTGGCGCCCCCACCCCCTAGGAAACTTGCCCCCCAAGCCGGGAGGGGCGGCTGCCCTAGGGGTGGCGCCCCCACATCTCCTGGTTATGTGAGATGGGGCGGGAGGGGCGCTCAGCCCCTTAGTGGGCTGATGTGCCCTCTCCCCTTGGCCCATAAGGCCCCCCAACGCTTGCCGGGGCCTCCGAAACCCCTTTCGGACACGCTGGTCATCACCTGGTACCCCCGGAACAATTCCGGACTCCAATACCCTTCGTCCAATATACCAATCTTCACCTTCGGACCATTCCGGAGCTCTTCGTCATGTCTGGGATCTCATCCGGGACTCCGAACAACCTTCAGTAACCACATACTATTTCCCATAACAACTCTAGCGTCACCGAACCTTAAGTGTGTAGACCCTACAGGTTCGGGAACCATGCAAACATGGCCGAGACGTTCTCCGGTCAATAACCAACAGCGGGATCTGGATACCCATGTTGGCTCCCACATGTTCCACGATGATCTCATCGGATGAACCACGATGTCAAGGATTCAAGCAATCCCGTATGCAATTCCCTTTGTCAATCGGTATGTTACTTGCCCGAGATTTGATCGTCGGTATCCCAATACCTCGTTCAATCTCGTTACCGGCAAGTCACTTTACTCGTTCCATAATGCATGATCCTATGACTAACTACTTAGTCACATTGAGCTCATTATGATGATGCATTACCGAGTGGGCCCAGAGATACCTCTCCATCTCACGGAGTGACAAATCCCAGTCTCGATTCATGCCAACCCAACAGACACTTTCGGAGATACCCGTAGTGCACCTTTATAGCCACCCAGTTACGTTGTGACGTTTGGCACACCCAAAGCATTCCTACGGTATGCGGCAGTTGCACAATCTCATGGTCTAAGGAAATGATACTTGACATTAGAAAAGCTTTTAGCAAACGAACTACATGATCTTGTGCTATGCTTAGGATTGGGTCTTGTCCATCACATCATTCTCCTAATGATGTGATCCCGTTATCAATGACATCCAATGTCCATGGTCAGGAAACCATGACCATCTGTTGATCAACGAGCTAGTCAACTAGAGGCTCACTAGGAACATGTTGTGGTCTATGTATTCACACATGTATTGCAGTTTCCGGTCAATACAATTATAGCATGAATAATAGACAATTATCATGAACAAGGAAATACAATAATAACCATTTTATTATTGCCTCTAGGGCATATTTCCAATAGTCTCCCACTTGCACTAGAGTCAATAATCTAGTTCACATCACTAGGTGATTGTAATGAATCGACACCCATGGGGTTTGGTCATATCTCACTTGTGAGAGAGGTTATTATTCAACGGATCTGAACCTTTTAGATCCGTGTGTGCTTTGCAAATCTCTATGTCATCTCCTAGATGCAGCTACCACGCTCTATTTGGAGCTATTCCAAATAACTGTTCTACTATACAAATCCGGTTTACTACTCAGAATAATCCGGATTAGTGTCAAAGTTTGCATCGGCGTATCCCTTTACGACAAACTCTTTTACCACCTCCATAACCGAGAAAATTCCTAAGTCCACTAGTTACTAAGGATAAGTTTGACCGCTGCCCTATGATCTATTCCTGGATCACTCTTGTACCCCTTGACTGACTCATGGGAAGGCACACTTCAGGTGCGGTACACAGCATAGCATACTATAGAGCCTGCGTCTGAAGCATAGGGGACGACCTTCGTCCTTTATCTCTCTTCTGCCGTGGTGATGTCTTGAGTCTTACTCAATATTCACACCTTATAACACAGCCAAGAACTCCTTCTTTGTCGATCTATTTTGAACTCCTTCAAAATCTTGTCACGGTATGTATTTATTTGAAAGTACCATTAAGTGTTTTGATCTATTTTATAGATCTTGATGCTCAATGTTCAAGTATCTTAATCCAGGTTTTCCATTGAAAAACACTTTTCAAATAACCCTATATGCTGTCTAGAAATTCCACATCATTTCTGATCAACAATATGTCAATAACATCTACTCATCAGAAATTCTACAGTGCTCCCACTCACTTCTTTGGAAATACAAGTTTCTCATAAACATTGTATAAACCCAAAATCTTTGATCATCTCATCAAAGCGTATATTCCAACTCCGAGATGCTTACTCCAGTCCTTAGAAGGATTGCTGGAGCTTTGCATACTTGTTAGCATCTTTCAGGATTGACAAAACCTTCTGGTTGTATCACATACAACCTTTCCTCAAGAATATCGTCGAGGAAATAATGTTTTGACATCCTATATCTGCAAGATTTCATAAATCATGCAGTAATTGCTAATATAATTCCAACAGACTCTTAGCATCGCTACGAGTGAGAAAGTATCATCGTAGTCAACTCCTTGAACTTGTCGGAAAACATCTTAACGACAAGTCGAGCTTTCTTAATGGTGATACTTACCATCATTGTCCGTCTTCCTTTTAGGATCCATCTGTACCCAACCGGCTTACGACCATCAAGTAGTTCTTCCAAAGTCTACACTTTTTTTTCATACATGGATCCTCTCTCGGATTTTATGGCCTCGAGCCATTTGTCGGAATCCGGGCCCACCATCGCTTCTCCATAGCTCGTAGATTCATTGTTGTCTAGCAACATGACCTTCAAGACATGATTACTGTACTATTCTAAAGTAGTACGCATCCTTGTCACCCTACGAGGTACGGTAGTGACTTGATCTGAAGCTTAATGATCAATATCATCATCTTCCACTTCAATTGGTGTAGGTGCCACAGGAACAACTTCCTGTGCCCTGCTACACACTAGTTGAAGTGACGGTTCAATAACCTTATCAAGTCTCCACCATCCTCCCACTCATTTCTTTCAAGAGAAACCTTTCCTCGAGAAATGACCCGTTTCTAGAAACAATCACTTTTGCTTCCGGATCTGAAATGGGAGGTATACCCAATTGTTTTGGGTGTCCTATGAAGATGTATTTATCCGCTTTGGGTTCGAGCTTATCAGGATGAAACTTTCTCACATAAGCATCGCAGCCCCAAACTTTCAAGAAACGACATCTTAGGTTTCTCTAAACCATAGTTCATACGGTGTCATCTCAACAGAATTACGTGGTGCCCTATTTAAAGTGAATGCGGTTGTCTTTAATGCCTAACCCATGAACGATAGTGGTAATTCGACAACAGACATCATGGTATGCCCCATATCCAATAGGGTGCATCTATGATGTTCGGACACACCAGCACACTATGGTGTTCCAGGCGGTGTTAGTTGTGAAACAATTTCCACAATGTCTGAATTGTGTACCAAACTCGCAACTCAGATATTCATCTCTATGATCATATCATAGACATTTTATCCTCTTGTCATGAAGATCTTCAACTTCACTCCGAAATTATGGACGGCTTTGGTATTCATTTCTATGAAGTTGCAGTGATAAACCCCTGGAATGACACGACCATAACTTTCAATGCCAGTGACGAACCAAAATTCAGGACAGTCCGGGCACCAGCCGGATTGGTCCTCAGTTCAATCATGGATGGCTTTTGGCTTACCAAAGTGCTCATGGTTGGTGACAGCAGACTAAACCTCATCTACGAGGAGACTCTCAACAAAATGGAAATAGACAGGAGCTGCGTTGAGCAAAGTAGCACGACCTTCCGAGGAATCATTCCCAGTCAGGAGGCGATGTGCAGGAAAAATCACACTTGATGTGGTATTCGACACACCAGAGAATTATCGGTCCGAAGAGATAACCTTTCAAGTGGCCCCTTTCAACAGTGGATATCACGTCTTATTAGGGCAAGATGCATTTGCAAGCTTCCAAGCTATACCCCATTATGGGTACATGAAGCTCAAGATGCCCGGGCCCAATGATATTATCACTCTTGCCAGCGTTCCGGACATAGCACTCCGCGCCTAAAACAAAACCGCAGCCCTGGCCCTCAAGGCATTATCTGAAGCCCTCGCAGCCGAAGAATTAACCACATTGCTCTCCACGGTGGATAGGGACGACGTGATCCTGGACAAGCGATCCAAATCCACCTCCTTTAAACCAGTAGACGAAATAGTGAAATTCCAATTCCACCCGACGGACCCCAAGAAGACAGCATCCATCAGGGCACAGTTGGACCCAACGGTTGACGCTGCACTACGAGCGTTCCTACGTGAAAATTGGGACATATTCGCCTGGCACCCTTCTGATATGCTAGGGATCCCACGCAGGCTGGCCAAACACAGCCTCAATATATTGAAGGGATATAAGCCGGTCAAGCAAGCACTGCGGCGCTTTTTAGAACCCAAACGACAAGCTATGGGGGAGGAGCTAGCCAAGTTACTTGAGGCCGGATTCATCAGAGAAATAAAACACCCAGACTGGCTAGCGAACCTGGTGATGGTACCAAAGAAGGATAAAACCTGGTGCCTATGTGTCGATTTCAAAGACCTCAACAAGGCATGCCCTAAGGATCCCTTCCCCCTCCCCCGCATCGATCAGATTATCGATGCTACCGCAGGACACAACTCACTATGTTTCCTCGACGCATACTCCGCATACCATCAAATCAAGATAAAGGAGTCCGATCAAGCCATAAGGGCATTTATTACCCCATACGGGCCTTTCTGCTTCAACACTATGCCATTCGGGCTCAAAAATGCCGGTGCCACCTACCAACGCATGATTCAAACATGCCTAGAGAAAGAAATCGGCAAGACAGTTGAAGCATATGTGGATGACATAGTCTTCAAAACTAGGCACGTCGAGTCATTAATAGAAGATCTGCGTCTCACATTCGACAACCTCCGTACATATGACATCAAGCTCAATCCGGAAAAGTGTGTTTTTGGCGTTCCCGCTGGAAAACTGCTGGGCTTCATCATTTCCAATAGGGGAATTGAGGCGAACCCAGCTAAAATCCGAGCTTTGTCATAGTTGGCTACGCCAACAGACCTTAAACAAGTCCAAAAACTATCCGGATGTGTGGCAGCTTTAAGCCGCTTTATCTCCAGACTAGGAGAAAAGGCGTTGCCACTCTATCGCCTTCTCTGACGCACCGATCACTTCGAGTGGATGGACGCAGCAACGGACGGACTGGAATAAATAAAGGCTCTTTTAGTGAGCAAACAATCCTTGCCGCGCCGAATATCGGCGAACCCATGTTATTATACATATCGGCCACATACCAAGTCATAAGCGCGGTGCTCGTCATCGAAAGGGAAGAGGACGGACACAAATTCTGCCTCCAAAAGCCGGTATACTACGTATCCACTGTCCTCACGCCATGCAAATCCCGGTACCCTCATTACCAAAAATAGCGTATGCGGTCTTCATGGCATCGCGGAAGCTACGACACTACTTTCAAGAGTGCTCAATAACGGTGGCCTCCGAGGTACCACTCAATGACATAATAAACAACCGCGATGCCACGGGCCCGATTGCCAAGTGGGCCATTGAGCTCCTCCCATTCGACATAACATACAAACCGCGCCGGGCCATTAAATCCCAAGTACTGGCCGACTTCATCGCTGAATGGACAGATGCCTAACTCCCTAAAGTGTATGGCACATATTCCAACTGGGTCATGCACTTCGATGGCACCAAAATGTTGGCAGGCTTAGGAGCAGACATTGTCCTAACATCCCCCACTGGGTATACAGTTTAGTACGTACTCCAAATATTATACGCAGACTCCAAAAATGCAGCCGAATACGAGGCCTTATTGCATGGTCCTCGGATGGCTATCTCCATGGGCATACAATGCCTAGAAGTGTGCGGGGATTCAAACCTCACAATATCTCAAATAAATGGAGATTTTGATGCCAAAGATCCGAAGATGGCGGCTTACTGTAACGCCGTTCTCAAAATGTTGGCTCGGTTTGAGGGGCTCGAGTTTCATCATGTGGCTCGAGAAAGTAATCAAGCGGTAGATGTCCTCGCTCGCATCGGCGCAAAGCGCGACCCCGTCCCACCTAACATCTTTTTTGAAAGGCTCTTCAAGCCATCTGTGGTGTGCACTGTTCAAGATATCTTCCGATATTCTGATAAATCGGCCGATTTATCGCTTACCGTTGTCTGACCGATAAGATAAATCGACCGATAAATCAGCCAATATGGCGATAAATCAGCCGATATGCCGATAAACTGGCCAATTTACCCCTTATC
Source organism: Triticum aestivum (assembly GCF_018294505.1). Lineage (NCBI taxonomy): Eukaryota > Viridiplantae > Streptophyta > Magnoliopsida > Poales > Poaceae > Triticum > Triticum aestivum. Next base: position 657,002,501 of record NC_057807.1, read on the forward strand.
TTGGGTCGGCCGATAAGTTCCCGATAAGCGATATCCCCAACATTGGTGGTGTGGCAAGGGGAGAGCGGCAACACCAATCTGGATCCGACTATAACCCCAGACTCCAAACACACCAATATCATCGGGGGCTCAGCCACCGAAATTACACCATCGGCCCATCTCATCATGGCAGTCATTGCCCCATGGACCGAACCCTTCTTGGCCTACCTTAATAGGCGAGAACTCCCTGAGGATCAGAATGAGGCACGCTGTATTGTGCGGCGCTCTAAAGCCTATAAGGTTCATGAGGGAGAACTCTACAAGAAAAGCGCTACCATAGTACTTCAAAGATGTATCTCCGAGGAAGAAGGGCGGCAACTCTTGGCTGAAATTCATGCCTGCCTCGGTGGTCACCATGCCGCGGCTCGGGCCCTCATAAGTAAGGCCTTCCGTACATGTTTCTATTGGCCGACGGCCCGGGCAGATGCACAAGATCTTGTCCAACATTGCGTCGGATGGCAGCTTTTCGCCAACCAAAGCCACATGCCACCCACCGCTCTACAAACAATCCCCATCACTTGGCCTTTCGTGGTCTGGGGGCTTGATATGGTCGGACCTCTTAAAGGAGGAAGCCATAAGAAAAAGTACATGTTGGTTCTGGTTGATAAATACACTAAGTGGATAGAGGCGAAACCAGTTAAAACGGCCAAAGCCGGACCAGTGATAGACTTCATATTTGGTGTTGTGCACCGTTATGGTGTTCCGCACAGCATCATCACCGATAATGGCTCCAATTTCACAGCCGATGAGGTGAAAACCTGGTGTGCTAATATGGGCATTAAGATCGATTACGCCTCTGTCTATCACCCACAAACAAACGGTCAAGTCGAACGAGCCAATGGTCTTATTATGAGCGGCATTAAACCCAGACTAGTGCAGTCCTTGAAAGAATCAGACAAGCACTGGGTCGAGTAGCTCGACCTCATAGGGGCTACGGACCACGCCCAATAGCTCTACCAGATATACACCTTTTTTCATGGTGTATGGTGCAGAGGCGGTGTTACCCTGTGATATTATTCATGACTCACCTCGAGTGCACATGTATGAAGAGAGAGAGGCCGAGCTTGATCGGTAGGATAGCCTAGATGCCTTGGAGGAGGAGCGTGACATCGCAAAAGCCCGTTCCACATTTTATCAACAACAGGCCCGCAGATACCAAAGCAGAGAAGTACGGGCCAAGACTTATAATGTTCGCGAACTCGTTCTACACCTGCCGGAGAAGAAAAAGGACAAACTCAAGCCCAAGTGGGAGGGTCCCTTCATCATTGACGAAGTCCTCACCAGAGGAGCATACCTCCTGCGTGATGCATCAGACAATTGCCTGGAGGCGAACCCATGGAACGCGGCCAGACTCCGAAGATTCTATGCCTAGCGTCGGACTCTTCGTTCGTCTCCTTTCTCCCTTTTGTTTCCATTATATATTTTCCTCTCTTTTTACCTTTTCTTTTTGTCTGGCCTTAAAGCTCTCGTGCGGCTAAACCGTACACCTATGACACACACATTCTCAAATATGTACGTCAATTATACTTGGGGGCTTCTTGTATAGAAGCTTATTATTATTATTTTTCGAGCATCAAGCTCACCACATATGTGTCTTTTCCACATATGTACCTTTTCTTCGCCGTTATATGCATCGATATGACTTAAGTTTCGGCCAAGCTAGGTTGCCTAGCTCCTATGCTTATGCCTTACGTTCCCGTTAGTTCGGCTAGGGCATAAAGGGAGCACCTCTGCGATTGTTACTGCCGGGTCATTCGGATGTGTACCTTAGACTGAGTGAAGCCGAAAGCTAGCATTCTTAAGAGAATATTCGATCGGCGGACTAAAGATGTTTTACTCGTTACACTATGAACCCCCAGATGTTACGTATGCTATGATTTTTCAATCACAGTTCGGACATGCACGTTAACGCATGCTGACCCAGGGAAAGGAACCCTTAACGGAACTATTCTCTCTGGAAGATCAGGCAACTATAACCGAGCGGGTATTCGGGAACACTCCGCACCTTTGGGTCCAGAGGTCGAAGCGAAAAGGTCCGCCATGACAATCATTTTACAATCCGGCTAGGAAAAAATTTGTCAACTGAAGTACATAGTCACTTGGACTCAAAAACTTCTTCCTCTATGCCATCTAACATGCTATCTAGCCTACAGTCCTGTTGGGAATACTTAGTGGCTACTTGTACCTGGTCATATACCAAACTAACAGGAATTTCTTTTCCATCTGACCCTAAAGGTCCGACCCGGGCCATGTGATTCGGGTCGAGCTTGGTATAACGTGTTTTCATCATGACCCAAGCCTCTCATGCACCTTCCCGGCAGGCTGGTATCTTCCATAATCGAAAGCACCGTTGTGCTCCCTTGAGTAGTTGTACAAGCTCCTCCATACTTCCCGGAGGGGAGTCGGATGGCCACAAGGCCTTGGCAACACTTTGCATCGCCTGCCGAGCTCTCTCGTGCATTTGCGACAGCTCTTGTAGCAGATCGCCTGAAGATCCGGACATATCCTCTTCGGGGCAGCCGATCAGCATACCTACAGACATAACTCTGTCAGTTTCTTTCCTCGCCGAACTATGTGAAGGTAATTTTGAACACATACTAAATATGCCGCCTCGTAGGCTCTTATTTTCTTTCATGGAGTCAGCCAGCTGGGCCCGAACATCTTTTAGTTCTACGCCCAGCTCGGTGTTGGAATCCTGGAGTTTGTTTTTCTCCTCCCTGACCCGTGTCAGTATACGTTCGCCCGCGGCCAATTGCCTTTGAGCTTCTGGACCTCCCACATGTGCAACTGCCGGTACCTTTCCCGGATGATCTGGCGACTCTGCCATAAGATATGCACCTGCATTAATAATCCTGGTATATGATTATGGTTTCTCGATTGAGGGTATCATTACCACACACTGCCTTCTTGGATTTCTCCAGTTCGGCGGTAGCAGTGGCTAGCTGGGTCTGACACTTTTCCAGCTCCTATCCTGACACAACAAGTTGTTCTTCTTTGTGAGCACCTGGATATACAACGATCCTCAAATCTGTTACTTCAACTACTTCAAGTCTCGGGGGCTATTGGTATATAATTATCCGAATTGTACAAGTGTGCACTTACCCGCATATCTTTCAAATATTGGTTAGTGGCTCTGGTAAGCCCATCTTGAGCAGCTTGGATGTATGCATCACCCGAGTTGAAGGCATTGAAAGCCTCTTCTGAAAAGCCGGGGTCACGAAGAGTGGCCCGCCGGCGCCGATGATTCATGGCGCTTTCCACTCAGAGTTTGTGACGGATACATCATCCGAATCCTCTGCGGAAGGAAAATCTGGTGTCACTCCTGCGTCAGCCTCAGTCCTTGAGACGGGGTCCGGAATCTAGCTAGTGGAGACATGACCGGCAGGATCCCCAGACATAGTCCGACGAATGTTCTCCCTGATAAGACACAACGGATAGCGTCACACTTCAATGTGACAGCCAATGAGCATATTTAGAAAACCATACCTCTTTGATGAAGGCTCGGCCGTGCCTCTATTTGCCTTCCTCTTCGAAGGCCTGCCCGACGTAGGCACCACTTTCTTGTGAGTCACCTCAGGTGTAGCGTGGTGCGCCGATCGCCTCCCCTTTAGACCACGAGATAGTGCGGTGGGTGAGGCGGAATGAGGAAATTCTTTCGAAGGAGAAGTCTCCCGATTACTTACATGTGAGGCAGGGAGAAGGCCGGGATAGTTAGCGGTGATGGCCACTTCCGTGCCGTCATGGCTCGCCTGGTAGAACACTCCATCCTCGAGCTCCACGAATATATCTGGATCCTCTTTGAATCCGGGGTCAAGGGCACGGTTGTGGTCCTCTGGCTATGGTGCGGGGCTGTGGAGCTCCTTGGTGATCTTCCACCATTCCTGTTACAAATGGACGGATTAATATTTATGGAAAGTGACTCAAGGAGTAAATTGAGTAGTGGGATGGAAACTCACCCAGCTGGGAGGGCTGTACATGGAAAATCCATCTTTGCGCTTAATGCAGATGAACTCCTCTTTCTCCCCTTTGTATAGTCCGGCCAGTATTTTTGCCAAAGCGGCAGGGGTATCCGGACCCTTCCGACCGCAGCGGGTGCGTCATCTTCTCTGTTATAGTGCCACATAGCACGCCCTCTGTATTGGAGTGGCTAGACCCCCTGTACTATGGATGTCGCCATAACCTTGAATATTAACAATCCGGACTGGGCGAGCGTCTTTATCTTGCTCATCAATTGACGGACTTCCGTGCTATCTTCCTCCCCGAGGCTCAGAGGACGGTAGCTGTAGCGTTTCTTCAACGGAGCACTTGAAAATTAGGGAAGACCCATTTAGACTGGGTCGGGAAAGGAGACGTCCTCAATATAGAACCATTTGGAAGGCCACTCTTTGGATGCCTTCTTCGGCGTGCCGGACAGGTATCCGGTCTCGGCGATGTGCGATACCTCGGCGCCGCCCACTTGAAATATTGACCCCTATTAATTACAAGGGACGAGGCAGAATAGCTTCTTCCATAACTTAAAATGGGCCTCGCAACCCAGGAATAGCTCACAAAGAGCAACGTAACCCGCAATGTGCAGGATGGAGGCAGGAGTGAAATTGTGCAGTTGGAGGCCATAATACTCTAGAAGCCCTCGGAGGAATGGATGGATTGGAAATCCGACACCTCTCAACGAGTATGGAACAAAGCATACTCGTTCCCTCCTGGATGGGTTGGGGAAATTATCCGCCTGCGCCCCAACGTCGAAGGAAGCCAATCCGGCTCGAACAGGGACTAGATCTGCGGGGGGAAGAAATCCCTGTGTCTGCAGCTTCACTAGCTGATTGTGGGATACGGAACACTTTTCCCAATCGCCTTTTTGGGGACGTGGGGGCGGGAGGAAGAGTTGGGAGCGCTAGCCATGTTGGGGTGGTTTCAGCTAGCAAGCTCTGAGGATTCCTGGCTTGGTTTTGATTGGATCTGAAGATCCCCGTCTCTTTAAATAGACAACTTTCTTACATGGTCAGGGTGGTATGTGCAAAAATACACCGACCTCTCGTATTCGCTCGACACGTGGAAGCTGAAATCATGAAGGTGCAGAAGCCGATGAGCGCAACATTGAATGAAAAGCCGGATACTGCTCTTTATGTCAGGTGCTTTGAAGTAATCGGAGAAGGAACCCGCCTTGCAATGCCGAAGACAATCTGTGCACCGGACACCTCATCATTGAAGCCTGGTTCGGGGGCTACTGAGGGAGTCCTGGATTAAGGGGTCATCGGACGGTCGGACTATTAACATGGGCCGGACTGTTGGGCTATGAAGATACAAGACATAAGACTTCTTCCCGTGTACAGATGGGACTCTCCTTTGCGTGGATGGCAAGCTTGGTGATTCGGATATATAGAATCCTTTCTCTGTAACCGACTTTGTATAACCCTAGTCCCCTCCGGTGCCTATATAAACCAGAGGGTTTAGTCCATAGGGCATAATCATAATCATACAGGCTAGACTTCTAGGGTTTTAGCCATTACGATCTCGTGGTAGATCAACTCTTGTAATACTCATATTCATCAAGATCAATCAAGTAGGAAGTAGGGTATTAACTCCATAGAGAGGTCCCGAACCTGGGTAAACATCGTGTCCCCTGACTCCTGTTACCATCGACCTTAGACGCACAGTTCGGGAACCTCTACCCGAGATCCGCCGGTTTTGACATCAACACCCACGCCCAGCTTGTGGCGATCACCACACAAATTGAATGAAGCTTCTGCGACAATGAACGGCAACCCACGGCCGAAGAGTTGGTCATCACCGAGAGTGTTCGAGCAGCCGACCATTCCTCCGCCGCATACCTTGCAACGACGGAGCCCGTCCAAGCTCAGGTCGCAGCCGTCCACGCCCAGCTCGTGCCGGCCTTTTACAAAGAGATGGCGGACACGGATGGCGAGATGCTTGCCGAATATGGTGTGATGGATTCCATGGAACTCCTTCCCCAGGAGACCATCGGGTGTGAGCTGGACATGGAGGAGGCGGCGGAGATCGACGAGCGCTAGCCGTAGTAGTATTCTTTGTATTGTTTAATTAAGACTGCTGGTCTTTAATTGGTTAGAGTAATGTTTAGGCTAGCTAGCTCTGTTTAATTGCTGAACTTGCTCGATTAAGAAGTGTGGTTGTGCTGTAGTCTCCTTTGTGTACCCAAATTATGCAATGACGTGGATGAGCACTGTAACCAGGGAAATTGGAACAAAATTTTTTGACGTTCAAACTCATCACACACGAGTTAAGCTATCTAAATCGTTTGTGATGTTTACATATCGTACATAGTTTTGAATAAGGGACCGTGTCTGATGACACTTTGCGCGCCAGTTTTTTGCTGAACCAATTCAAAATTTTCGGCTTCCGCGAAAATATCTACCTCCCCTCCCCCTCCCTCTTACCAAAAGCCACATTTCCCCAGTTTCCGCCTTCCTTTCCAAGTTGAAACCTTCACTCCTTGCTTGCAGCGCCGCCCCCTCGCTGGCGACCCTCCTTCACGCTGCTCGACATCGTCTATCCAGGCAGGTAATTGATACTTCTCCATCATATCTACTTTTCCAAACACTGTTGCCCTTGTTTTCGACTCTAACTTGCATGATTTGAATGGAACTAACCCGGACTGATGCTGTTTTCAGCAGAATTGCCATGGTGTTATTTTTGTGCAGAAATAAAAGTTCTCGGAATGACCTGAAACTTCACGGAGAATATTTTTGGAATTAATTGAAAATACTGGCGAAAGAATCAAGACCAGGGGGCCCACACCCTGTCCATGAGGGTGGGGCGCGACTGCCCCCTAGGCGCGCCCCCTGTCTCGTGGGCCCCCTGAGGCTCCACCGACCTCAACTCCAACTCCATATATTCACGTTAAGGGAGAAAAAAACAAGAGAGAAGGATTCATTGCGTTTTACGACACCGAGCCGCCGCCAAGCCCTAAACTCTCTGGGGAGGGCTGATCTGGAGTCCGTTCGTGGCTCTGGAGAGGGGAATCCGTCGCCGTCGTCATCATCAACCATCCTCCATCACCAATTTCATGTTGCTCACCGCCGTGCGTGAGTAATTCCATCGTAGGCTTGCTGGACAGTGATGGGTTGGATGAGATTGACCATGTAATCGAGTTAGTTTTTGTTAGGGTTTGATCCCTAGTATCCATTATGTTCTAAGATTGATGTTGCTATGACTTTGCTATGCTTAATGCTTGTCACTAGGGCCCGAGTGGTATGATTTCAGATCTAAACCTATTATGTTTTCATGAATATATGTGAGTTATTGATCCTATCTTGCAAGTCAATAGTCACCTACTATGTGTTATGATCCGGCAACCCCGAAGTGATAATAATCGGGACCACTCCCGGTGATAACCGTAGTTTGAGGAGTTCATGTATTCACTAAGTGTTAATGCTTTGGTCCGGTAATCTATTAAAAGGAGGCCTTAATATCCCTTAGTTTCCAATAGGACCCCGCTGCCACGGGAGGGTAGGACAAAAGATGCCATGCAAGTTCTTTTCCATAAGCACGTATGACTATATTAGGAATACATGCCTACATTACATTGATGAACTGGAGCTAGTTCTGTGTCACCCTATGTTATAACTGTTGCATAAGGAATCGCATCCGACATAATTATCCATCACCTATCCAATGCCTATGAGCTTTTCACATATTGATCTTTGCTTAGTTACATTACCGTTGCCACTGTTACAATTACTACAAAACTGCTACTGTTAATTTTGCCACTATTACCGTTACTTCCATATTACTTTGTTACTAAATACTTTGTTGCAGATATGAAGTTTTCCAGGTGTGGTTGAATTGACAACTCAACTGCTAATACTTGAGAATATTCTTTGGTTCCTCTTGTGTCGAATCAATAAATTTGGGTTGAATACTGTTCAATTTGGAATGTTATACATTAGATCATCCTTGCATATCATATTTTATTGCATTTTTTTGTTGATCCTAGAAATTCTACGCAACTCAAGGACCCACGGAGAGAGTTGGGGATTTCGTTATTTTCATATTTGAATTTTTCTGAAATTTTGAAAAAGGATCATTTGATTTTAATTATTTTTATCTACATATATTTCTTTTATAAAAATAAGAGAGAGGGAATAAAATGACTTTCCCAAAATAGAGAAATATTGGGGATTTAATAATAAAATCAAATAAGATTTTATTTCAGAGTTTTATCGCTATTTTATTTGAATTAGGAAAAATGCCTGCTTTTCAAAATTGCATTTTAGGCCCAAATAAATGTTCGTCTTGTCCGGCTTATTTTTAGAGGATGGGAAGCATTTATTTCGGGATTTTTTGGAGTCCGTTTAGTATTTCTTTTCTTTCTTTTTCTGCGTGTCGTAATTATTTAAAAAAAGTCAACCAACCTAACCGGTCTGTGTCCGTCCGAGACTCCGACCCGGCCGGTCCTTTAAGAGCCGGAGGCCCGAGCCGCCAGCCCCGCCCCCGAAACCGTAGCGCCGCCCGTTCCCTCCCGCCGCCGCCGCCGCGTTCCACTGCAGGAGATCGCCGCCGCCACCCGCACCGCGCCGCCCCGGTGCCCCGACGCCGCCGGAGACCGCCGCTGCCGACGTCCGCCGCCACCGCAGCACCGCCCGACCGCCCCGCCGTCGGATCCCCTCGCCGCCGCCCCCGCCCGACCGCCGGATCCCCTCGCCGCCGCCGCCTCCGCTAGCCTTGTCGGAAATCGCCGCCGACCTCGCCGGAGCCCGACCCGAGGTTGCCGTCGCTCAGCCGCCGGTTTTCTTCCGGTTAACCGCTTCGGTTTTTTGAGAAAAACCGCGTTTGCGTTTTTTTAGAGATCTGTTTTATTTTTTTACTTGGTTTAGTTATTTAGCGGATGTTCGTCCGTACGTTCGTTTTAACGAATGATTTTCGTCGTTTAGCCACAGACAGCGAACGTTCGTTCGTTAGTCTGTTCATCCGTTTTCTTTTTCTCGGATTTTTTTCGCGATTATTTTCAGTCGTGATTTCTGATCCCATTTTCGTTTTAGTATAACTTTTCGCTCGTTTACCGGAATCAGGCGATTCAAGCGCCTAGAGTTTCGTCTCGAAACCCTCTTTCTGTTTAATCAATTTGAACAAGTTTTTACTACCATAAAATTTGATTTAGGTCCAGATTAGTAAATGAAGCTTGTTTCTTTCGCCGTTTGAGTTTCGTTGCTTGGTTTGATTTGATTCTTTTTGCAAACCGAAATTCTTAAGTTGAACTTTCTGGTTAGATCTCTTATTTGAGTTTTACCCGTGCATTAGATGAGTGCTTATTTTATGCTTGTTTGTTTGCGATAGAGTACCCAAATTGCGCAACGTGCTACTACGAGTCTCTAGGTTTCACGGATCATCAGCAAGGCAAGTAACACTTGATCATACCTATTTACTACCCAGTTTTATTGCATTAGATCAATCCTCAAACAATTGCATGGTTAGGATCTGATTAATATGTGGGTTTTGGGAAGTAGATGAGGTAGTACCTATTGTCCTGTTTATTATCAAACCTTTGGGAGTTACTTCTATGTTTGCTTATATTGCTATGTTATTCTAGTAGACGTGGATTGGGTGAGTGTATCCATGACAGATGTGAGATTGTCATTTAATGGTTCAACTTAAGGTGGCAACTTTAATACACATCTGGGTGGATTGAGGTACCTGGGGAACCCAGTGTTGCCTGTAATTTTTGGAAATCCCGGGGTACCGTGTGATTCTCCTATGGATCGCCACCCAGGCTCAAAGGGATCATGAGATTAGTCATGCTAGAATCTTCCCTGTGCAGCCGCAAGCTACTATGGGCTCTAGCATAGTTGAGTATGTTGCGTGACCTCTTTCAGTGGTAGACTAGCAGATGTAGGGGATGCAGGTTGGTACTATCTACCCAGAGTAAAGAATTAATGCTTCTGAAAGACTGTGTCTCGGTCATCCGTTTCTCAAACACCTTGTAGTGCGAGAAATCCAACGGAGGAGATCGAGTCTTGCGGGGAAAAGTGTGCAAACCTCTGCAGAGTGTACAAACTAATCATGGTTAGCCGTGTCCCTGTTATGGACTTTTTGAGTATCTAGTTACTTGGATTATCATGTGAATCTCATCATGTTACCTAATTTAATTTTGTTGGGTTAATGATGAAGCTTAATTGGGATTGAGTTGGAGGAACCTTCTCAATGTTTAACAACCACCATGATAGTTCAATAAAATTTATTCCTTTGTTGTAGGGAAAAATTGGCTTTATGCAAAACCGTAACCATAGAGCTTTCCACCAGCCATATATGCATGTAGTGATAGCATTATTCTATTCATTACTCTCTATGTGTTACATTGCCAGCATATTCCATGTGTTGACCTGTTTTCGGGCTGCAACATTCATGTTGCAGACTTTTCAGATGACGAGTAAGGTGCCTTAGGTCATGATCTTATACTCAGTGATGCCGTTGGAGTTGATGGACTCGCTTTATCTTCCAAGCCTTCCGCTGTTATCGTTATTAGATGGCCTTAAGCCATATTTATTGTAATAATTTCTCTTTTGAGACATTCGATGTAATAAGTGTGTGTTTGCTACTCTATTATAAATCCTTCAAGTACTGTGCGTGTCAGCATTACCGATCCAGGGATGACACTGATGCACAGAGATCAGACTGTTGAAGGTCTGGTCGCTACAAGATGGTATCAGAGCACACACTGACTATAGGACACGACCACTAAGCTAAAGCCCTAGATTACTACTCTCTTCTCATTTCTGACTCCTCACATTTTCTACTCTTTAGGATGGCAAATGCAAGGGACAAGTTGACGCAACCGGATGAAGATACACCCTTTGGACGCCACTTGAAGGAAGTCACTAGATACCTAAACATTAGAGTGCCAAGCTTCACCGGGACCTACATCGCCACTTTACCAGAAGAGGAGCGTTGGATGATTCAAAGTTCAAGTTCCAGGAAGGACGTTCATGCCCGTCACTGAGCCCATAGAGTTTTCCTTTGATGCACCAACCTGGAGTCTAGGAAAGAGCATGGCAGCCCACATCACCATGGGACGCATTGGAGAAGTTTACCACAAGGAACTCAAGGATACTATCTACCAAATTTGTGGGTGCTGAGATGAGCAATGGGAGATGATCAACACCAGGAAGGATAGATCAATTGCAACTTTCATCCAGGAGTTAAACCAGCACATTCATCGCCAGGAGAACCAGATGTGCACAGGCATAATAGATCTGAAGAAGGCAATGACCAAGATCACGGAGCTGGAAGAAGAACTCAAGTCTACACGTGATGGATATGAGGAAGAAATGACGACACTCGTGGAGAAGAATGATGATCTGAAGAAGAAGCTAAAAGTATTTATGGGATTCCCCACGACTGGAGGAGAAGACGATTGCACTTGCCCAGAGAACTACATCATCATCGACGACACCAACTCGAACCAGACGATAGTGATGATGACTATGTTGATGAAGCTGGAGCAGATATCATGGAGTCTTCGACCAATCAATTTTTCTAGTCGACCACCATAACAGTAGTAGTATTTCCCCATGTATATAGTATAGTCTGAGCACTTCTGTAACGATAGTTAGACCGTTGTATGCCCTTGTTTGAATTGATTGAAGTGATATGTTTGTGTTTGTCTCATGTGCATATGGGTAGTGTTTTCTCTCTAGACCTTATTCTATTCTGTATCCTCATCTTTTCTAAACCCTCAGATGCCTCCGAGACGTGACAATGGATTTGCTTTCCCACTGGAGCTCACTCAATTGATCCAGCAGCAGAATGCATTGATGCAGATACTAGTCCAGAATCAGAACCAGGGGAACAACAACAACGACAACAACAACAACAACCAACCACCACCACAACCTGTTGATCACTTAGCCCGTTTCTTGAGGCTGAATCCGCTGGTGTTCTCCAGTAGCACTGAGCCAATAGTTGCAGATGATTGGCTTCGCAAGATGGGAAGGGAGTTGACCACTAGGATGCACAGAAGCAGAGAAAGTGCGTTTTGCCACACATCAGCTTGATGGACCCGTAGAATCATGGTGGGAGAATTTCACAACCACTTACCCCATCGACACTGTCACATGGGATCAGTTTCAATAGGCTTTCCAAACTGCCTATGTTTCAGCAGGAGCTATGGCCATGAAGAAGCATGAGTTTCGCAACTTGCGCCAAGGAGGACGTACAGTTGGCCAGTATGTGGATGATTTTAGTAAGCTAGCACATTATGCCCCAGATGATGTTGCTACGGATGCAGCTAAGCAGGAGAAGTTTCTGGAAGGACTGAATGATGAGCTGAGCATGAAGTTGATGGTGACAACCTTCAACAACTACCAGGAGTTGGTAGACCGAGCTCTCATGATTGAAGGGAAGCAGCAACAGATTGACAGCCGTAAGAGGAAGTATGGAATTCTGGAGCTCAGCAGAAGCCTCGTTTTACCCCAAACTCAAGAGGACCTTTTCAGCATACCCATGGAGGTCACAATCATAATGGCGGGAGTTCACACAACCATAGTGGCCCCAAGAATGGCAATGGGAATGGAGGAAGCAACGGACAGAACCGTACCAACCCATCAACACCAGCCAAGAGGGATCTAAGCCACATTACATGTTTCAAGTGCCAGAAGACTGGACATTATGCCACTGAATGTCCTGAAGCTAAGAATGGAAATGGCAATGGAAGCTCTAGGAAGAAGCCTGACCCTTTCAACTGGGGACAGGTGAACCACATTAACATGGAGGAGGTTGAAGCCCCGCTAGATGCAGTAATAGTTAAGTTTTTGATTAAGTCATTTACTGCAATCATTCTTTTTGATACTGGTGCATCGCATTCATACATATCAAGGGGATTTGTGGATAAGTATAAACTGCCTACCCAAGCCCTTAGGTCACCCATGTTAGTAACCTCGCCAGGAGTAGAGTATATGGCTAGTCTATGGTGTGATCGGTTAGCATTAAGGATTGGTAACTACGTGTTTCCCTTAGACCTAATTGTATTGGAGTCACAAGGACTGGATGTGATATTAGGCATGGATTGGTTATCGAAGTATGGAGGGAACATTGAATGCACCAGTAAGTCGATTTTGCTTATCACCCCAGAAGGAAGAAGGATCAAGTATGTATCCCGGCATGTGCCGAAGAGGACTCAAGTGAATTCCTTATCAGAAATTGTACATGAGGAAGTACCAGTGGTGAAGGATTTCCTTGACATATTTCCACAGGAGTTGCCAAGCATGCCACCGGGTAGAGACATTGAGTTTTTGATTGAGCTTTTGCCAGGCACATGGCCAATATCTAAGAGACCGTACAGAATGCCCACAAAGGATTTGGAGGAAATTAAGAAGTAGATTAAGGAGTTACTGGATAAAGGCTATATTCTCCCAAGTTTGTCACCTTGGGGATCACCAGTGCTTCTAGTGGAGAAGAAGGACGGATCATTGAGGATGGTGGTTAACTATCGAGGATTGAATGAAGTGACAATCAAGAACAAGTACCCACTGCCGATGATCAATGATCTGTTTGACCAATTGCAAGGAGCTAAGGTATTTATGAAGATCGATCTACGATCGGGATACCACCAGTTGAAGATTCGAGAGTAGGATATACCTAAGACATCTTTTACCACAAGGTACGGGCTATATGAGTATACCGTTATGTCATTTGGTCTGACTAACACACCTGCCTATTTCATGAACATGATGAACAAGGTGTTTATGGAGTTTCTGGATAAGTTCGTCGTGGTGTTCATTGATGATATTTTCGTCTACTCAAAGAATGAAGAGGAGCATAAGGAGCATTTGCGTTTGGTACTTGGGAAGCTCAGAGAACATCAGTTATATGCCAAATTCAGCAAGTGTGAGTTTTGGTTGAAGGAAGTTGGATTTCTCGGACATGTTATATCCGGAGAAGGAATAACAGTAGACCCCACCAAAGTTGTCACTGTGACAAATTGGGAAGCACCCACGTCAGTTAGAGAGATTCGCAGTTTTCTTGGACTCACAGGATACTACCGGAGGTTCATTGAGAATTTCTCGAAGATTGCAAAACCCATGATGAAGTTGTTGAAGAAGGACACCAAGTTCAATTGGATTGAGGAATGTGAGGCCAGTTTCTAGGAGTTGAAGAAACATTTGGTTACATCATCGGTATTGATTTTGCCTGATCAGCGCAAGAATTATGAAGTTTATTGCGATGCTTCTCGTCGAGGACTGGGAGCAGTGCTTATGCATGAGGGAAGAGTTGCTTCTTATGCCTCACGACAGCTTAAACCCCATGAGTTGAATTATGCTACACACGATTTGGAGTTAGCAGCCCTAGTGCATGCATTGAAGACATGGAGACATTTTCTCATTGGAAACCACTGTGAGGTGTACACTGATCACAAGAGTTTGAAGTACATATTCATAGAGAAGGAGTTAAATCTCAGGCAAAAGAGATGGTTGGAGCTCATAAAAGATTATGATATGAGATTGCATTATCACCCCGGAAAGGCTAACGTGGTAGCCGATGCGTTGAGTCGCAAGAGCCATGTCAACACACTCTTGACCGAAGAGTTACCAAAGGAGCTAGCCGAGGATCTTCGCAAGCTATGTTTGGAGATAGTTCCGAGAGGCTACATAGAAGCATTGGAGATTTAGTCTACTTTGATGGATAAGATCAGAGAAGCTCAGAAGACAGACAAGGAGATTGCCGAGATAAAGGAGAAGATGAGCAAAGGAAAAGCCAAGGGATTTCGTGAGGATGAGCACGATACCTTATGGTTCGAGGACCGAGTTTATGTGCCTAACGACCCGGAGATCAGGAAGTTGATTCTGCAGGAGGCCCATGATTCACCTTATTCGATTCACCCAGGAAATACCAAGATGTATCTGGATTTGAAGGACACTTTCTGATGGACCAGAATGAAGAAGGATATTGCGGAGTATGTAGTAGTTTGTGATGTATGTCAGAGAGTAAAGGCAGAGCATCAGAAGCCAGCAGGATTGCTACAGCCATTGCCGATACCCGAATGGAAGTGGGATAAGCTAGGCATGGATTTTATCACGGGATTGCCCAGGACTCGTTGAGGCTATGACTCGATATGGGTTGTAGTCGATCTTTTGACGAAGGTATCTCATTTCATTCCCATGAAGACCACTTACACCAGTACTAAGTTGGCAAAGATATACATGACCAGGATCGTATGTCTGCATGGAGTTCCGAGGACCATTGTATCAAATAGAGGAACCCAGTTTACCTCAAAGTTCTGGAATCAGTTGCACAAAACTTTGGGTACCAGGCTAGAGTTCAGTACAACCTTTCATCCACACACAGATGGTAGACCGAGAGAGTCAATCAGATTCTAGAGAACATGTTGAGAGCTTGTGTGCTAGATTATGGATCTAGTTGGGACGACAATTTGCCATATGCAGAGTTCTCTTGCAACAACAGTTAGCAATCCAGTTTGAAGATGGCTCCTTTCAAAGCTTTACGGAAGGAGGTGCAGGACACTGCTATTGTGGGATGAAGTTGGAGATCGCCAGTTATTTGGACCAGATTTGATTAAAGAGTCTGAAAAGAAGGTGAAGCTGATTCGTGATAGGCTCAAGGTAGCCCAGTCCAGGCAGAAGAGCTATGCGGATTCTAAACGCAAGGAGACAGTTTACGGAGTTGGATATAGAGTTTATCTTCGTGTGTCCCCACTTCGAGGAGTTAAGCATTTTGGAGTTAAGGGAAAGTTAGCACCACGTTTTGTGGGACCATACAAAGTTTTGGGGCATATGGGAGAAGTTGCTTACAAGTTGGAATTGCCCGAAGGATTGTCAGGAGTTCATGATGTGTTCCATGTTTCCCAGTTGAAGAAGTGCCACGCAGAGATGGTTGATATCCCTCTGAGAGATACAGTGCCATTGGAAGCGATTCAGTTGGATAGCGATTTGACCTATGAGGAGAAACCAGTCAAGATTCTTGAGTTTCCAGCCGAGTTACGCGCAGCAAGGTTATCAAGTTCTGCAAGGTTTAGTGGAGCCACCATACCGAGGATGAAGCCAACTGGGAGCGAGAGGAAGACCTACTGAAGGACCATCCTCACCTATTTTCTAGCCAACCCGAATCTCGAGGGCGAGATTCATCTTAAGGGGGTAGGTTTGTAACATCCCAAATTTTCAATTTGGAATGTTATACATTGGATCATCCTTGCATATCATATTTTATTGCATTTTTTTGTTGATCCTCGAAATTCTACGCAACTCAAGGACCCACAGAGAGAGTTGGGGATTTCGTTATTTTCATATTTGAGTTTTTCTCAAATTTTGAAAAAGGATCATTTGATTTTAATTATTTTTATCTTCATATATTTCTTTTATAAAAATAAGAGAGAGGGAATAAAATGACTTTCCCAAAATAGAGAAATATTGGGGATTTAATAATAAAATCAAATAAGATTTTATTTCGGAGTTTTATTGCTATTTTATTTGAATTAGGAAAAATGTGCATTTTTCAAAATTGCATTTTAGTCCCAAATAAATGGTCATCTTGTCCGGCTTATTTTTAGAGGACGAGGAAAATTTATTTCGGGATTTTTGGAGTCCGTTTAGTATTTCTTTTCTTTATTTTTCTGCACATCATAATTATTTAGAAAAAAGTCAATCGACCTAACCGGGCTGTGTCCATCCGGGACTCCGACCCGGTCGGCCCTTTAAGAGCCGGAGGCCCGAGCCTCCATCCCCGCGCCCGAAGCCCTAGCGCCGCTCGTTCCTTGCCACCACTGTCGCGTTCTGCCGCTGCCGCCGCCGGAGATCACCGCCGCCGCCCGCACCGCGCCGCCCCGATGCCCCGACGCCGTCGGAGACCGCCGCCGCCGACGTCTGCCGCCGCCGCCCCGCCGCCTGATCGCCCCGCCGCCGGATTCCCTCGCCGCCCCCGCCGCCAGCCCCGCTGGAGATCACCGCCGACCTCGGCGGACCCCGACCCGAGGTAGCCGTCGCTCAGCCACCGGTTTTCTTCCGGTTAACCGCTTCGTTTTTTTAGAAAAATCGCGTTTGCGTTTTTTTAGAGATCGGTTTTATTTTTTTCTCGGTTTAGTTATTTAGCGGACGTTTGTCCGTACGTTCGTTTTAACGAACGGTTTTCGTCGTTTAGCCGCAAACAGCGAACGTTCGTTCGTTAGCCTGTTCGTCCATTTTTCTTTTTCTCGGTTTTTTTTCGCGATTATTTTTTATCGTGATTTCTGATCCGAGTTTCGTTTTAGTATAACTTTTCGCTTGTTTATCGGAATCAGGCGATTCAAGCGCCTAGAGTTTGTCTCGAAACCTTCTTTTTGTTTAACCAACTTAAACAAGTTTTTACTACTATAAAATTTGATTTAGGTCCAGATTAGTAAATGCAGCTTGTTTCTTTCGCTGTTTGACTTTCGTTGCTTCGTTTGATTTGATTCTTTTTGCAAACCGGAGTTCTTAAGTTGAACTTTCTGGTTAGATCTCTTATTTGAGTTTTACCCGTGCATTATATGAGTTCTTATTGTATGGTTGTTTGTTTGCGATAGAGTACCTGGAGTGCGCAGCGTGCTACTACGAGTCTCTAGGTTTTACGGATCATCAGCAACGCAAGTAACACTTTGATCATACCTCTTTACTACGCTATTTTATTCCATTAGATCAATCCCCAAACAATTGCATGGTAGGATCTTATTAATATGTGGGTTTAGGGAAGTAGATGAGGTTGTACCTATTGTCCTGTTTATTATCAAACCTTTGGGAGTTACTTCAACATTTGCTTATATTGCTATGCTATGCTAGTAGACGTGGATTGGGTGAGTGTATCCATGACAGATGTGAGATTGTTATTTAATGGTTCAACTTAAGGTGGCAACTTTAATACACATCTGGGTGGATTGAGGCACATGGGGAACCCAATGTTGCCTGTATTTTTTGGAAATCCCGGGGTACGGTGTGATTGTCCTATGGACCGCCACCCAGGCTCAAAGGGATCATGATATTATTCATGCTAGAAACTTCCTTGTGCAGCCGCAAGCTACTATGGGCTCTAGCATAGTTGAGTATGTTGCGTGACCTCTTTCAGTGGTAGACTAGCAGATGTAGGGGATGTAGGTTGGTATTGTCTACCCAGAGTAAAGAGTTAATGCTTCTGAAAGACTGTGTCTCGGTCATCCGTTTCTCAAACACCTTATAGTGCAAGAAATCCAACGGAGGAGATCGAGTCTTGCGGGGAAAAGTGCGCAAACCTCTACAGAGTGTACAAACTAATCATGGTTAGCCGTGTCCCCGGTTATGGACTTTTTGAGTATCTAGTTACTTGGATTATCATGTGAATCTCATCATGTTACTTAATTTAATTTTGTTGGGTTAATGATGAAGCTTAATTGGGATTGAGTTGGAGGAACCTTCTCAATGTTTAACAACCACCATGATATTTAAATAAAATTTTTTCCTTTGTTGTAGGGAAAATTGGCTTTATGCAAAACCGTAACCATAGAGCTTTCCACCAGCCATATATGCATGTAGTGATAGCATTATTCTGTTCATTAGTCTCTATGTGTTACATTGCCAGCATATTCCATGTGTTGACCTGTTTTCGGGTTGCAACGTTCATGTTGCAGACTATTTAGACGACGAGTAATGTGCCTTAGGTCGTGATCTTATACTAAGTGATACCGTTGGAGCTGATGGACTCGCTTTATCTTCCAAGCCTTCCGCTGTTATCGTTATTAGATGGCCTTAAGCCATATTTATTGTAATAAGTTCTCTTTTGAGACATTCGATGTAATAAGTGTGTGTTTGCTACTCTGTTATAAATCCTTCAAGTACTGTGCGTGTCAGCATTACTGATCCAGGGATGACACTGATGCACAAAGATCTGACTGTTGGAGGTCTGGTCGCTACAAATACACTACCCTCAAAAACTGTTGCGATCCCCTATAGTTGTGGGTTATCAAGACTATTTTCTAGCGTCGTTGGCGGGGAGCATAGCTCTATTCTTTGAGTCACTTGGAATTTATATCTGCTGATAACTATGAGGAACTTGAAAGACGAGAAAACCAAGATTTATCCGTTAACTATGAGGGGAGGTAAGGAACTGCCATCTAGCTCTGCACTTGATTCTCCTTCTATTTTGAGTAAACTTGTGACACCTAAACCTGCTTTTGCTATTAATTCTGATATGTCGCATGTTATTGATGATGCCACTTCTGCTATGCGCGATGCTTATGATGAAACTATTTCTATGCTTGATAATACTATGCCATTAGGTGAATTTCTTGATGAACAACTTGCTAGGGCTAGAGAGAATGAAATTATTGAAACTGATAATACTGATGAAAATGATGATGAAGATTCTCCCCCTAGACATGAATTGCCTGTTGTGCCTGAGGGTTATGTTATGGATGAAGAAACTGCTAGAGATTTTCTTACTTGCAATGATAGATCTGATCTTAAGAAATTATTAGCTAAGCTGAAAGAAAACTCTCTGAATGCTAGAATGAAATATGACCCCACTTTTGCTACTTCACCTATCTGTATTACTGATAAGGATTATGATTTCTCTGTCGGTCCTGAGATAATTACTTTGGTTGAATCTTATCCTTTTTATGGCTATGAATCTGAAACTGTTGTGGCACACTTGATATCTTTTATAATGGACTAGCCGATGCTTCCAGAGACCACCTGATAGTTGTGCTGGTTGTGTTTTCAGGGAAAGAACTGTTGATCAAGCTGAATTGTTAGTGAATAATATGTTGACTAATGAAAACAATTGACACTTCCTGAACCAACTCCTAAGCCAACTCCGAAGAAAAGGGGTATTCTATTTCTCAGTCCTGAAGATATGCAAGAGGCAAAGAAATCTATGCAAGAAAAGGGTATTAAAGCTGAAGATGTTAAGAATTTACCGCCTATTGAAGAAATACATGGTCTTGATAACCCGACACAGGTAGTAAAGGTAAATTCTCTCTATAGATTTGATGAAGGCGATATTCCTCATTATAAGTCTGCTAGTCAATGCTTGGATGAGTTTGATAATTTTATTTTTAAACAAGAAAACTTCAATGCTTATGTTGGAAGACAATTGAAACGCAATGCTTATATGATTGAACACTTGAGTGATTATATGTCTAGAGTTAAAGGTGAACTGAAACTTATTAGTAAACATGCTTCCATGGTTACCACTCAAGAGGAACAAGTGCTTAAATCACAAAATGATTTGCTCAATAAATTAAATAATAAGAAAAATGATAATGCTGTTAGAGTTGTGACTAGAGGTGGTAGAATGACTCATGAACCTTTGTATCCTGAGGGCCACCCTAAGATAATTGAGCAAGATTATCAGAGAAATAATGTTGATTCACCTTGTCCTTCTAAAAAGAATAAGAAGAAAAATGATAGGACTTTGCATGCTTCTAGTGAACCTGGTGTTGACACACTTGAGAATCCCAATGATATTTCTATTTCTGATGCTGAAATACAATCTGGTAATGAACATGAAGCCAGTGATGATGTTAATGATGATGTTCATGTTGATGCTCAACCTAGCAATAATAATGATGTAGAGGTCGAACCTGCTATTGATCTTGATAATCCACAATCAAAGAATCAACGTTATGATAAGAGAGACTTTGTTGCTAGGAAGCATGGTAAAGAAAGAGAACCATGGGTTTAGAAACCCATGCCTTTTCCTCCTAAACCATCCAAGAAAAAGGATGATGAGGATTTTGAGCGGTTTGCTGAAATGATTAGACCTATCTTTTTGCGTATGTGTTTGACTGATATGCTTAAAATGAATCCTTATGCTAAGTACATGAAAGATATTGTTAAAAATAAAAGAAAGATACCGGAAGCTGAAATTTCCACCATGCTTGATAATTATACTTTTAAGGGTGGAGTACCAAAGAAACTAGGAGATCCAAGAGTACCAACTATACCATGCTCCATTAAAAGAAACTATGTTAAAACTGCTTTATGTGATCTTAGAGCCGGTGTTAGTGTTATGCCTCTCTCTTTATATCGTAGACTTGATTTGTATAAGTTGACACCTACTGAAATATCTTTGCAAATGGACGATAAATCAACTGCTATACCTGTCGATATTTGTGAGGATGTGCCTGTTGTGGTTGCAAATGTTACTATTTTAATGGACTTTGTTATTTTTGATATTCCCGAGGACGATAGTATGTCAATTATCCTTGGTAGACCCTTTTTGAATACTGCAGGGGCTGTTATTGATTGCACCAAAGGCAATGTCACTTTTCATGTTAATGGTAATGAGCATATGGTACACTTTCCGAGGAAACAACCTCAAGTCTACAGTATCAATTGTATTGGAAAAATTTCAACGATTACTATTGGAGGTTTTGAATTTCCTCTTCCTACTGTCAAGAAGAAATATGATATTCTTATTGTTGGGGACATGCATATCCCCGTTGAGGTAACTTAGTGCTATTCAAAGATTCTCCGGTTTCATGCGATTCGGAATGAGTTTGTTAACAAGACTTGATCAACCTTGTTAGTGGATTCCTTTTGATGAGCATGAGATGGATGAAGTTAGAAAGCACAAGTCTCTGCACCCTCCTTTTACTTTCTGTTATTTAGATTAAATAAAGCAAAAATAGTATTTTTCTATCTGTTTTTTGATTTATCCTTGCAATAAAAAATACCCCGAAAATATAAGTTCTCCAAATGTCCCGATAATGAAATATGGTTTTTTGTAGAATATTTAAGAATATTTGGCACTAAGAACACATCAGGGGGCCACACCACCTGGCCACGAGGGTCCAGGGCGCGCCCTCCCACTGGGCACGCCCCCTGCCTCGTGGGCCCCACGTGGCCCCCCTCCACTTATTCCTACACCGACACACTTCGTCTTCCTGCAGAAAAAATCACCGCACAGCTCAAACTCGTGTTCTAGCTCGTTTTGCTGCGATTTCCGATCTCCTTGCTCAAAGAGTCATTCACAAAACTATTTTGGGGGATTGTTCTTCGGTATGTGACTCCTCCAATGGTTCAATTAGTTTTTGTCTAGTGCTTTATTTATTGCAAATTTCTGCTGCTAAGGTGACCCTGTTCTTGAGCTTGAATGTCAAATTTATATGGTCAAAAGTAGTTCTAATGTATGATATAGCATCTAGGCACTTGTGAGAGTAGTTTCTATCAATTTTGTTTAGTTTGATTCACTTTTATTTTGAGTCACTAAAAATTTCAGAAATTTTTCAGAGAAAGAAAAATGCATAGGAAAAATATACCAAGGTGGTTCCTCAAGGAAGCAAGGACCAAGGCTCGCGATACGTGAGCCAGACGATGAACCACTGAGGTAAGCTCAAGTGCGGCCTTGTGAATGGCCATCAAAAGATTTTGTGGTTCAAGCAGGCATTAAGGAGGAATTTGATGCGTATGTCATAATGCTGAACTTGAGGGCTTTGTGTCAGATAAGTGCCCCCGATACTACAACCTAACTGATTCCTTTGTGAGAAGGTTCAAATCCACATCCTTACGCAATTCTCACACTGTTTTGTTTGATTTTTATGATAAATCATATACCATGGACCTAGAAGATTTTAATACTGCTTGTAAACTCCCGCAGTGGGCAATTTTAATGAACCTCGCAAATCTGAATATAAAGACTTTCTTGCTAGTATCACTGTGGGGAATCTAGAGAAATCACACAAGCTACCATAGGCAACATTCATTTTCCTTCCATACATTATTTTGCTCTCTCTTTATAGGTAGATGCATTAATGGTAAAGATGAAGCTTGTCACATGTGCATTCCAGATCTTTGTGTCCTCAAAAGTGCGGTATTAGGACATAAACAATATAACTTGGGGGCGATTGTTGCACGAAGGTTGCATCATAATAGTATAAGTGGAGATTTGTTTGGTGGGATTTATGCAACTCGTTTAGCTAACTATCTTGATGTACCCATACGTGCAAATGATATAGAGTTGCCTCCTGTTTATTTAGATTATAATGCTATGGTTCGCCATCAGTTTATTGAGAGGAATGAACAGCCCCTTCAGTACCAACTAATCTTTGACAGACAGCGCGCTGTCCATATTGCTCTCCCTTCTCCTACTTTCTTTGACTTTCAGGCAAAAAGGAGATTTGTTATAACATGGGAGAAGGCGAACGAGTATGAAAGGAGGACGGAGGCAGCTCGCCTCCGAGCTGCAGCTCGTCAGCCAGTAGCGACTGCATCTCAGTACGACCCCAGTTACAACTTTGGATATCCGCCAGGCCATCTGTGGGCATAGACCAACTTAGGCCAAAAGCCTAAGCTTGGCGGAGTACATATTTATCACCGACATTACATTCATGTTCAGACACTCATTCTAGTTGTCGGTGCTCATACTTTTTTCATTGTACTATCCATGCTAGTTTATTCTCTCTTCTAAGCTTTCTTCTTGTGTGTTAGAAAAACCAAAAAAATTAGTTATAGCTTTTAGCTAGTTTACTTTCCATGCCTATAGTAGTAGTAATTAAAAGAAAACTCAAAAATATTTCTTGTTCTTATTTTGCTTGTTGGGAGCTTTCCCGTGTAAATAGCTTTATTTCTTTTCTTTTTGTTTCTTTGGGGGTCGAGAGGAGAAGACCATGATGAAAATGTTGAGTGGCTCTCATATGCATTATTGTTGATTTAACCAAGAGCACATATTACCTTGTCTTCTCCCTTGAATTGAATGCTTGCAGATTCCGGCTTAGTCCAATGCACATGCACTATTATTATTATTATCCACACCGTTCGGTCGTGCAAGTGAAAGGCAATAATGACGATATATTATGGACTGATTGAGATGAGAGAAGCTGGTATGAACTTGACCTATCTTGTTTTTGTAAATATGATTAGTTCATCATTCCTGATTAAGCCTATTATGAATGAAACATGTTCACAATGACAATTAGAGATTATAGTTGCTCATGCCATGCTTAATTAGCTAGGAGTTTATAATGGTTTACCTTGCATGCCAACATGCTATTAAAATGGTTGTGATATGGTATGATAGGGTGGTATCCTCCTTTGAACGATTCGAGTGGCTTGACTTGGCACATGTTCATGCATGTGGTTGAAACAAAATCAACATAGCCTCCACGATATTTATGTTCATGGTGATTTATATACTACTCATGCTTGCACTCAGTGTTGATTAATTTCAATTCATGTTCATGACTGTTGTCGCTCTCTGGTTGGTCACTTCTCAGTCTTTTTCTAGCCTTCACTTGTACTAAGTGGGAATACTGGTTGTGCATCCACTTCCATAAACCCCAAAGTTATTCCATATGAGTCCACCATACCTTCCTATATGCGGTATTTACCTGCCGTTCCAAGTAAATTTGTATGTGCCAAACTCTAAACCTTCAAATGAAATTCTGTTCTGTATGCTTGAATAGCTCATGTATCAACTAGGGCTGTCTATATCTTCCATGCTAGGTGGGTTATTCTCAGAGGAGTGGATTCTGCTCCTCACTCACGAGAAAAGGGCCGGTAACCGGGATGCCCAGTCCCATGCTCAACTCAAAATAATTTCAAACAGAACTCCCCCAGGATTGTTGTTAGTTGGAGGCACCCGTTGTTTTGGGTAAGCCATGGATTGATGCTTGTTGTGGTGGTGGGGGAGTATAAACTTTACCATTCTATTTGGGAACCACCTATAATGTGTGTAGCATGGAAGATATCGAGATCTCTTGGTTGTTATGTTGACAATGAAAGTATACCACCCAAAATACTATTTATCTCTATTTCAAAACTCGAGCTCTAGCACCTCTACAAATAACTGCTTCCCTCTGTGAAGGGCCTATCTATTTACTTTTATGTTGAGTCATCATCCTGTTATTAAAAAGCACCAGTTGGAGAGCACCGCTGTGATTTGGATCCATTACTATTAATTTATATTGAGTATAACTATGACTGGATCTCTTTTACCATGAATTACAATGTCCAGTCAGTCCTTGATCTTCAGAGGCGCTCTGCATTTATGTTTTGCAGTCTCAGAAAGGGCTAGCGAGATACCATCTTGTTATATCATATTATGATTGTTTTGAGAAAGTGTTGTCATCCGAGATTTATTATTATTGCTCGCTAATTGATTATGCCATTGATATAAGTAAATATGAGACCTAGATATCTTTGAGAATGTGGTTAGTTCATAATCTTTGCTGAAAACTTGAATGCTGGCTTTACATATTTTCAACAACAAGAGCAAACAGTTTGTAAAAGTTTTTCTTTATCACTTTCAGTTTGTCAACTGAATTGCTTGAGGACAAGCAAAGGTTTAAGCTTGGGGGAGTTGATACGTCTCCGTCGTATCTACTTTTCCAAACACTTTTGCCCTTTTTTGGACTCTAACTTGCATGGTTTGAATGGAACTAACCCGGACTGATGGTGTATTCAGCAGAATTGCCATGGTGTTATTTTTGTGCAGAAATAAAAGTTCTCGGAATGACCTGAAACTTCACGGACAGTATTTTTGGGATTAATAAAAAATACTGGCGAAAGAATCAAGACTAGGGGCCCACACCCTATCCATGAGGGTGGGGGCACGCCCCCTGCTTGTGGGCCCCCTGAGGCTCCACCGACCTCAACTCCAACTCCATATATTCACGTTCGGGGAGAAAAAAATGAGAGAGAAGCATTCATCGCGTTTTACGATACAGAGCCACCGCCAAGCCCTAAACTCTCTCGGGAGGGCTGATCTAGAGTCCGTTCGGGGCTCCGGAGAGGGGAATCCGTCGCCGTCGTCATCATCAACCATCCTCCATCACTAATTTCATGATGCTCAACACTGTGCGTGAGTAATTCTATCGTAGGCTTGCTAGACGGTGATGGGTTGGATGATATTTACCATGTAATCGAGTTAGTTTTGTTAGGGTTTGATCCCTAGTATCCATTATGTTCTAACATTGATGTTGCTATGACTTTTCTATGCTTAATGCTTGTCACTAGGTCTTGAGTGCCATGATTTCAGATCTGAACCTATTATGTTTTCATGAATATATGTGAGTTCTTGATCCTATCTTGCAAGTCAATAGTCACCTACTATGTGTTATGATCTGGCAACCCCGAAGTGATAATAATCGAGACAACTCCCGGGATGACCGTAGTTTGAGGACTTCATGTATTCACTAAGTGTTGATGCTTTGGTCCGATACTCTATTAAAAGGAGGCCTTAATATCCCTTAGTTTCCAATAGGACCCCGCTGCCATGGGAGGGTAGGACAAAAGATGCCATGCAAGTTCTTTTCCGTAAACACGTATGAGTATATTTGGAATACAAGCCTACATTACATTGATGAACTGGAGCTAGTTCTGTGTCACCCTATGTTATAACTGTTGCATGAGGAATTGCATCCGACATAATTATCCATCACTGATCCAATGCCTACGAGCTTTTCACATATTGATCTTTGCTTAGTTACTTTATCGTTGCCACTGTTATAATTACTACAAAACTGCTACTATTACTTCTGCCACTGTTACCGTTACTTCCATATTACTTTGCTACTAAATACTTTGCTGCAGATCTTAAGTTTTCCAGGTGTGGTTGAATTGACAACTCAACTACTAATACTTGATAATATTCTTTGGCTCCCCTTGTGTCGAATCAATAAATTTGGGTTGAATACTCTACCCTCGAAAACTGTTGCGATCTCCTATACTTGTGGGTTATCATTAATCCACACCAGACCCCCATCCTCCTCTTCCTTCCACATGCCACATGCCCCGACCGCCGGCGCGACACCTTCCACCCAAATCACCGACCCTCCACCAAATAAGCGCCGCCCTAAGACATGGTGCACGCAGTATAGCCAGGAGCTCGAGGAGCATTTGGTAGCGAAGAAGCAAATCGTGGATGCACGCGCAGATGAGGTCGTGATGGCTACCATTTATGTCGAACCCCAGATCTTGGAGGAGCACCTTGCCATTTTCTAGCTACACCGGTTAAGCATGCTCGGTTTACCCGTTGCGTGTGCTGCTCCTGCCTTTCCTTACCAAATTTTAGTGAATTGTGCTATCTAATTTTACCATGCAATCTGTTTCTCCTGTGTATATGTTCTATATGTCGTGCAGTATGGTGCTCACTTATTAACTGTTTGGTTAATTAGTTGTCGTCTTTAGGTAACTGTTTGGTTCAATTCTGCAAATGTGATGTTCAATTCTTCAGGCTACAATTTTGTATTGTCTTCCATGTGAGAAATAAATCGAATTTATCTTTACAAAATACATGATAAACGAATACAATTGGTATATTTCCAAGTTGTCAAGCATGATTGGTTTGGTTATACATTGTGCAATGTGGTGCTCAGTTAACATTTGGTTCATTTATGTTGTGGTGTTTAGTTAACTGTTTGGTTCAATTCTGCAATGCGATTTTCAATAGTTGTGGGTGCATTCTGTTATTGTATACCATGTGAGAAGTAAATCGAATTGGGCTGTACTAAATACGTGAAAAATAAATACAATTGCTATATTTCCAAGTTGTTAAGCATGCTTGGTTCGGTTAACTGTCTGGTCTTCTATTAGGAGTATATTATATTGTGCAATGTGATTCTCAGTAAATGTTTCGTTCATTTGTTGTTGTGTTTAGTTAACTGCTTGGTTGAATTCTGGAATGCGATGTCCAATTGTCGTGGGTGGAATTTTGTATTATTGTGCATGTAAGGAATAAATCGAATTTGGCTGCACTTAATACATGAGAAACATATAAAAGTGCTATATTTCCTAGTTCTTAATCGTGCTTGGTTTGGATAAATGGGTTTTCCAGGTGGCTTGAATTAATCTGATGAATCTGCAATGTGCTTATTTTTCATCAACATATTTTACCGATAGCATGTGAACCCTTACTTAACCTGATGACTAACTACCTTATATGTGTTGCAGGGAAACAATGGGTAGCACTGAGGGTTACAATCGAGGTTAGCACGTGCATGGTTCGTTGTCTAATAGCACATTATTGTGCAATTGCAGGAACCATTCTAATATTTAGGTTTTTAACAATTTGGTCTTGCACGTGTAGGTCCTGCTGTCAGAGGTTTTAACCCACTGTTCGACCCTTTTTTCATATTGGGAAATGAGTTGTCCATGAATAACAATCAAGTCAAGAAACTCAGAAAGATTGTTAGGATAAAGAAATTAGCGACAAAAAACAACAAGATCTTTGTTTGCATGATGAAGAAGACATCAGTTCACTACAAGATGGTACTAACTATTATACCTTGCCTTTTTTATTCCTTTGCCCCATTTCCAATATAGTGAAGGCACATCCTTGTTTTCAGGCCTTTCCAAAGCAGTTCACTGATGATTACCTCTCAAACCGCCTCTATGGTCAGGAGGCGAGAAGGGTTTTCATACAACACCCATGGTTCAATATTGAAGTGTTCCTGAAGAGGACAAACGATGGACGGTCAATCACCACAGGCACTGGCCTAAAGTTGCAAAGACCTTCAGCAGCAATGAAGGCTCAATATTCGCCTTTCGCTTCAGCAGTTTTCCTGATGAGATGCATCTGTCTATGTACTATCTATGATGCTAATTTGAAAGGTTCTAGATGTTGCATGTGAAACTTGGCACTGGTGCAGTTGTGTAATGGGGTAGCTGAGTGCTGAAGCTATATCATGTTGTACTCTGATGTATTTCAATTATGAAATCCTGCTTCCTTGATATGGGAATGAAATATATTATGTGTTTAATATGAATATCAATTAGATTAATAAATGTATTATTAATAATAGGGAAATTATCCTACTAATGGTGAATTAGCCTGCTAATTGGTTTTTGCCATTGCAAACGGTTATTCAGAAATTACCATGGGAGATGACCTAAGGCAACACACACAATTTCTAGGAATAAACGATGAACAATCACACATGACATTCTCTTCAAAACTATTTGCGTTAGGCCACCTTGCGCAAACGTTTACCGCATAAAAACTGTGTGTGATGGACAATCTTTGCCACACAGTTTCTTCTATGCAACATTAAAATTGTCAATATTGTGTGCGATGGGAACGCTATCACAAACGATTTAACGGGAAAAATTGTGTGTCATGTACCTATGAACGGAAACGTTTTCCTTGCAGCGGCTGTGTGGCATGTATATGTGAACGGAAACATTTAGCGAGGACTGACTGTGTGGGATGTACTTACGACCGGAAACGATTTCGCCTGTATAATTGTATTTTGTAGCACTACTATATGTATAACCGTATTTGCTTGCTCGCCAGTCACACACGACCTCATTTTGCCGAGTGTGTGTGCCAGGAGGGCATATCCCTGGTGGTTTCTGGGTCGTGTGGAAGGATCCCCCTATTGCAGTCACTCACTAGGTGACGGTTCCGAATGCCATCGCGGAAAGGGGTTAAAAACCGTTTGTATAGTACCTCGCTGTACCAGTGATTTATCAAAACTAGAGAATTCCTACAACTCCACAATCCCCACATGATTGACGAGGTAACAACATTCAAATGCAAGCAATTTTTTCTTACAGAGCCACCACCTACCAATCGATTCAAAGTTAGTAGTAGAAATACCAAATAAATCTTCCACCTCTCTCCAAACCAGCCTAGCCACTATACATTCAAAAAACAAGTGAAACATCGATTCTATATCAGTGCAGTGCATACATTCAAGAGGTTTAGCTAACCCCCTCTTCCTCAAATTATCATAAGTCATAATCTTATTCTGAGAAAACAACCAAAGTAACCCTTGTATTCTGGGTGGGACCTTGATCTTCTAGACAGCAGGAAGGAAAATAGGTTGCACCCCTCTAAAATTCACTATAGCATAAAGAGATTTCGTGGAGTAAATACCATTAGATTCATATGTTGGGGAACGTAGCATACAATTTCAAAAATTTCCTACGCTCACACAAGATCTATCCAGGAGATGCATAGCAACGAGAGGGGGATAGTGTGTCTACGTACCCTCGTAGACCGAAAGCAGAAGCATTTATCACATGGTTGATGTAGTCGTACTCTTCGTGATCCGATCACGATCCAACCGATCTAGTGCCGAACGGAAGACACCTCCGAGTTTAGCACACATGTGGCTCGATGACGTATCCTCCTTCTTGATCCATCAAGCAGGAGAGCAGAACTAGATGGTATCACAACCAACACGATGACGTGGTGGTGATGGTGGTGGTGGAGCACCGACAGCGCTTCGCTAAGCGTCGCCGGGACGAGGCAGTGGAACTACGAAGCAACGGGAGAGAGAGGGGCACCAAGGGCTTGGTGTGTCCTCTTGGGGAGCCCCCTCCTCTCTATATATATGTGGTGGGGCGTGGCAAACATCCTCTCCAAGCCCTAGGTCACAGCTAAGGGGGAGAGGAATTGGACTCCAAGTCCAATCCTATTCCTACTAGGACTCCTTCCTTTTTTGCCTTCCCTAGCCACATGGGCTTTTAAGGACTTGGTGCGGCTAGCCCAATAGGTCCAGGGAACCTCCCCACAGCCCATGCTAGCCCTTGGGTCGCGGTGAACCCACTTGCGGACTTCCGTACCCCTCCGGAATCCCCCGGAACCTTTTGGAAGCTTCCCGGTACAATACCGAATAAACTGCACCTTTTTCCGGAACCCAAAATATGACTTACCATATATAAATCTTTACCTCTCGACCAT
The DNA here is from genome assembly GCF_018294505.1 of Triticum aestivum. Taxonomy (NCBI): domain Eukaryota; kingdom Viridiplantae; phylum Streptophyta; class Magnoliopsida; order Poales; family Poaceae; genus Triticum; species Triticum aestivum. Next base: position 657,033,137 of record NC_057807.1, read on the forward strand.
GCTGAGACTCCTCATGACATCTGGGATCTCATCTGGGACCCCGAACAACATTTGATTACCACTCATCAAATATCCCAATACTACTCTAGCGTCAACGAACGTTAAGCGTGCGACCCTACGAGTTCGGGAATTATTTAGTCATGACCAAGACACCTCTCCGGTCAATAACCAATAGCGGGACCTAGATGCCCATAGTGATTCCTAAATATTCCATGAAGATCTTTATTGGTCGAACCGTTATGACAACATACGTAATTCCCTTTGTCCATTGGTATGTTTCTTGCCTGAGATTCGATCGTCGGTATCTTCATACCTAGTTCAATCTCGTTACCGGCAAGTCTCTTTACTTGTTCCGTAATGCATCGTCCTGAAACTAACTCATTAGTCACTTTGCTTGCAAGGCTTCTTATGATGTGTGAGGGAGTCCTGGATTAGGGGGTGTCCCGATAGCCGGACTACCATCATCAGCCGAACTATCATCAGCCGGACTATCATCATCGACCGGACTCCAAGACTATGAAGATACAAGATTGAAGACTTCGTCCCGTGTACGGATGGGACTTTCCTTGGCGTGGAAGGCAAGCTTGGCAATACGGATATGTAGATCTCCTACCATTGTAACCGACTCTATGTAACCCTAGCCCTCTCCGGTGTCTATATAAACCGGATGGCTCTAGTCCGTAGGACAACAACAACCATTACAATCATACCATAGGCTAGCTTCTAGGGTTTAGCCTCCTTGATCTCGTGGTAGATCCACTCTTGTAAACATCCACAATATCAATATCAATCAAGCAGGACGTAGGGTTTTACCTCCATCAAGAGGGCCCGAACCTGGGTAAAACATCGTGTCCCTTGTCTCCTGTTACCATCCGCCTAGATGCACAGTTCGGGACCCCCTACTCGAGATCCGCCGGTTTTGACACCGACATTGGTGCTTTCATTGAGAGTTCCTCTGTGCTGTCACCAATAGGCTTGATGGCCTCTTCAATCGACAACGACGCAGTCCTGGGTGAGACTTTTCTCCCCGGATGGATCTTCGTATTCGGCGGCTTCGCACTGCGGGCCAACTCACTTGGCCATCTGGAGCAGATCGAAAGCTACGCCCCTGGCCGTCAGGTCAGGTTCGGAAGCCTAAACTTCATGGCCGATATCCGCGGGGACTTGATCTTCGATGGATCTGAGCCACAGCCGAGCATGCCGCGCTGTCACGATGGGCACGACCTAACTCTGCCGCCGGACAGCACCTTGGAGGCCGCACACGAATCCGCTCCGATCCATAGTCCGGAGCCGATCGCTCAGATCGAGGACGGATGGCTGGACACCGCCTCGGGAGCTGCAACTTCTACGGCGATGGAGCCGAACACTTACCTTGTTCCGCATAAAGCTCATGACTCCGAGGTGCCGGACTCTCTGCCGGACACCGAACCTCCTGCGCCCCTGCCAGTCGAATCCTTTCAGCACTCACCCTTCGGCGATATCTTAAATTCGCTGAAGCATCTCTCGCTATCCGAAGAGCCCTGGCCGAACTACGGCCAGGATGGTTGGGACGCAGACGACGAAGAAATTCAGAGCCCACCCACCACCCACTTCGTAGCCACCGTCGACGATCTAACCGACGTACTCGACTACGACTCCGAAGACATCGACGGTATGGACGACGATGCCGGAGACTATCAAGAACCAGTGCCTACAGGACACTGGAAGACCACCTCGTCATACGACATATACATGGTGGACACCCCAAAAGATGGGGACGGCGAAGAAGCAACGGAGGCCGTTTCCTTAAAGAAACAGCCCAAGTGCCGACGTCAGCGGCGCCGCTCTAAATCCCGCCACAGCAAGAATGGAGATTCTGGCACAGGAGATAATAACACCCCAGAAAGTGCCGAAGACAACCCCCTCCAGCACGATCCAGCGCAGGAGGAGGCAGAAGCAAGCCCTCACGAGAGGGCGGCAGACGAAGAGGTCGAGGATGATAATTACTTACCTCCCTCCGGAGACGAGGCAAGCCTCGACGACGACAAATTCGTCGTGCCTGAGGATCCTGTCGAACAAGAGCGTTTCAGACGCAGGCTAATGGCCACGGCAAACAGCCTAAAGAAAAGGCAGCAACAGCTTCAAGCTGATCAAGACCTACTGGCCGACAGATGGACCGAGGTCCTCGCGGCCGAACAGTATGAACTCGAACGCCCCTCCAAAAGTTACCCAAAACGCAAGTTGCTCCCCTGACTAGAGGAGGAAGCGTACAAACCTGCATCACCAGCGCACAATACGGCAGACCAACCACCTCGTGGCCGCGACAAAGAGGCATGCAAGCCCTCCACCAAAACCGTACCTCGGCATCGCTCAAAAAGCATGAAGCCACGGGGGAACGCGCCGGACTTGCGGGATATATTGGAGGACAAGGCAAGACAATCCAGATCTATCTATGGATCATGTGGGCGCCCCAGGACCCACGACGAATACCGTCGCGCCGGATACAACTACTCCGGTCGGGCCGAACACAGCAGACAACGCTCTATCGAGCTACGTCGCGATATTGCTCAATACAGAGGCGCCGCACACCCACTATGCTTCACTGACGAAGTAATGGATCATCAAATCCCTGAAGGGTTTAAACCCGTTAATATCGAATCCTACGATGGCACAACAGACCCCGCGGTTTGGATTGAGGATTATCTCCTCCATATACACATGGCCCACGGCGACGATCTTCACGCCATCAAATATCTCCCGCTCAAGCTTAAAGGACCAGCTCGGCATTGGCTTAACAGCCTGCCCGCAGAGTCAATTGGATGCTGGGAAGACCTGGAAGCCACATTCCTCGACAACTTCCAGGGCACGTATGTGCGACCACCGGACGGAGATGACCTAAGCCACATAATCCAGCAGCCAGACGAATCGGCCAGGCAATTCTAGACACAGTTCTTAACAAAGAGAAATCAAATCATTGATTGTCCGGATGCAGAGGCCCTCGCTGCCTTCAAACATAACATCCGCAACGAGTGGCTAGCCCGGCACTTAGGACAGGAAAAGCCGAAATCCATGGAAGCCCTCACATCACTCATGACCCGCTTCTGTGCGGGAGAGGATAGCTGGCTCGCTCGCAGCAACAACCTCAGCAAAAACGCTGGCAGTCCGGATACCAAGGACCGCAATGGCAGGTCGCGTCAAAACAAAAACAAACGCCGCATTAATGGCGACAGCAATGAGGATACATCAGTCAACGCCGGATTCCGAGGCTCCAAGCCCGGTCAACGGAAGAAGCCATTCAAAAGAACCACTCCGGGCCCGTCCAATTTGGACCGAATACTTGATCGCTCCTGTCAAATACATGGAACCCCCGAAAAGCCAGCTAACCACACCAACAGAGATTGTTGGGTATTCAAACAGGCAGGGAAATTAATCATCGAAAACAATGACAAGGGGCTACACAACGATGACGAGGAAGAGACCCGACCGCCGAACAACAGAGAACAAAAAGGGATTCCCCCCTCAAGTTCGGACGGTAAACCTGATATACGCAACGCATATACCCAAGAGGGAGCGGAAGCGTGCACTAAGGGACGTATACGTGATGGAGCCAGTCGCCCCAAAATTCAACCCATGGTCCTCTTGCCCGATCACTTTGGATCGAAGAGACCATCCGACCAGTATCCGCCATGGCGGATTCGCCGCATTGGCTTTAGACCCAATCATTGATGGATTTCACCTCATGAGAGTCCTGATGGACGGCGGCAGTAGCCTGAACCTGCTTTATCAGGATACAGTGCGCAAGATGGGCATAGACCCTTCAAGGATTAAACCTACAAAGAAAACCTTCAAAGGCGTCATACCAGGTGTCGAGGCCAGTTGTACAGGCTCAGTCACACTGGAAGTGGTCTTCGGATCCCCGGATAATTTCTGAAGCGAGGAGTTAATCTTCGACATAGTCCCGTTCCGCAGTGGCTATCACGCTCTGCTCGGACGAACCGCGTTCGCAAAATTCAACGCGGTGCCGCATTATGCATACCTTAAGCTCAAGATGCCAGGCCCTCGTGGAGTCATCACGGTCAATGGAAACACGGAACGCTCCCTCCGAATGGAGGAACATACAGCGGCTCTTGCGGCAGAAGTACAGAGCAGCCTTTTAAGGCAATTTTCGAGTCCGGCCGTTAAACGACCGGACACGGCCAAACGCGCCCAGAGCAACATCAACCAAGACCACCTGGCACGTTCCGAGCACGCGTAGCAATGCAGCCTCAACCACAGCCCTCACACAATTGTAAGACAAACTCTCCGCGTACATAATTACGCCCTAGAGATACCATGGGCATAGGGGGAGAGGCACAACCACAACAGACCCAGAGTGCGGTTCGACCACACCAGGGGCTCCCAAGTGTGTCGCTCTTTTTATCTTTTATTTCTCTCTTTTTTATACAGAACTCTGTCCGGCGGCGAACCTACCGAACTCATGATGCAACAGCCAGGGAGGGACAAAGGCTGCGACGAACACTCAGGTGGTCTCCATTACGAGCATTAAATTTGTTAAATACACCATTACGCGGCCTACCCCTGGAGGGAGGCGCCTTTAATTCGTCCAATCCCTTGCTTTCCGCACTATTTGTATCATTCCACACTCATAGCAGATCTTCTCGAATAAAATGCAGCACTTTTTGCCCATAATTGCATTACCTTATATATATATATGTTCATTTACGACATGTTGCATCCGTACATTCTGGTACGGCCAAATACACTAGGGGCTTATGCTCCCTGCACTATGGTGTGATAAAGTCCGAACACTTTCACAAGTGCGGCACCCCGAACTTATAGCATTATATGAATCGGCTCCGAATCATGTCTTGGGTCAATAGTTGGGTTTGCCCGGCTCCCATGTTTGGCACCTTACGTTCCGTTCTATCGGCTAAGGTAGCACTAGGAGAACCACTGCGATTGCGCCCCGGTTGAGCCGGGTTAACGCCTCAGTGGAGAAAGCTAAAACTGACTGTCATAATAAGGCGAGAGACTGGTCGCTGTTCGAGAGGTCCTTTCGGGTCCTTAAATACCTACGCCGCTTCGAGCGAAGTTCCGGATAATGTCCGACGAAGGCGTGGATAGCGCCCCTAATTCGGTCTTCCGAATACTAGGGGCTTCGCCGAAATTTAAAATTATAGAATTCTATGGCTAAGTGAGAGTGTTCAAGCACTATAAGTCCGGTTGCCTTGTTCGTTGTGTTGAGCGCCTCCCTAGATGGACCAAAAAATGGGAACAAGAGTGCTCAAGTTTATCCCGAACACCCCAGCACTCGTGGCATGAGGGCTGAAGCCGACGACTTGCCATCTCTCAGATTTAATAAACGGCCGCACAGAAGGTAATATTTTAAATTAACAAGCGTTGCTTAGCGCATATGAACAAAGTTTTCAGCGCACAGGATAACACATTGCGAATTTACTCAATAATTACATCCCTGGGGCACTCATCCGCAATCTTGCGGGCACCCTTCAGGACAGTCTTATAGTACATCTCGGGCGTACGATATTCCTTGCCCGCTGGTGGCGCGTCAGTGATTAGCTTCTCCGCATCCAGCTTGCCCCAATGCACCTTTGCGCGGGCAAGGGCCCGACGAGCACCTTCAATACAGGCGGAGCGCTTGATAACCTCCACCCAGGGGCACGCATCCACCAACCGTCGCACGAGGCCGAAGTAGCTCCCAGGCATGGCCTCTCCAGGCCACAGCCGGACTATGAGGCCCTTCATGGCCTGCTCGGCCACCTTGTGGAGCTCGACCAGCTGCTTCAGCTGGTCGCTAGGGGGCACCGGATGGCCGGCCTCAGCATACTGAGACCAGAAGACCTTCTCCGTTGAGCTCCCCTCCTCGGCTCGGTAGAATGCGGCGGCATCAGACACACTGCAAGGCAGATCTGCAAACGCCCCTGGAGAGCTCCGAATTCGGGTAAGTAACACGTAATTTACATTCACATGCTTGCTTTGCATGAAAAATGCCTTACCCGCCGCTATCTTCCTCACCAACTCAATCTCCTGAAGGGACTTATGGGCATCGGCCTTGGCAGTCTTGGCACTTTCGAGAGCCGAGGCAAGCTCGGACTCTCGAGTCTTTGAGTCACGCTCCAAACTCTCATGCTTTTCCATGAGAGCCTGGAGCTCTTGCTGAACCACCACCACCCGCGCCTCCTGCTTCTCTCGCTCTGCCCGTTCCGCGGCCGCATTGCGTTCGGCCGTAGACACGGCCTCCTTCAGGGTCGCCACCTCGTTCGTGGCCCCTGTAGTACCCATGTTATCCTTGTTATTTTTTGTTGCAACCTAAATCCTTTTCTGTAAGGTACAAGTTCAAAGTGGTGTTACTCACCTTCTTTGTCCTGGAGCTGCTTCTTGGCGCGACCGAGCTCTTGCTCGGACCGTTCGAGCTCCTGCTTCAAAGCACCGACCTCCGCAGTCAGTGCGGCAGAGGTCAGCAGCGCAGCCTGCAACCCATATTGACATAATTTTTTAGCAACCCTGCGTATATCTTTTTTTTTCAGATCCTCAGTCCGGCTTTTCTTTCCGAACACCGAACCGAGCATCAGGGGCTACTGTCTATGCGGTATTACATTGCATATTTTTAACTTCTTACCTCAAAGCCTGATAGAAGGCTACTGCAGGCTTCGGTCAGCCCGCCCTTGGCAAGCTGTACCTTCTGAATCACCACACTCATAATAGTGCGGTGTTCTTCCTCGATGGAAGCGCTCTGGAGCGCCTCCAACAAATTGTCCGGCGCCTCCGGTTGGACGGAAGCCGCTGGTGTCACGGTCTTGCCCTTCGTGCGAAGGGGCCGCCGGCCGGACTCCGGAACCACTGCGGGTTCTGATGTGGAGTCCGGCGCAAAGTCCGGGAGGACGCCTTGTGGCGCCTCCGGAGCCTCCCCCTGATGGGTCCCTTCTTGGGATCCCACCTCGGCGTCCTCGGTGTCGCGAGGGGTGGAGGTGGTCGGGATGGAGTCTACATCCGACGGAGCCAACGACCCGCTCGATGAAGCGGCGAGATCATCATTGGCCGGACTACAGGCAGCATGCGGCATCAGAATGACACTATGTGACACAGAAAAAGAAATTATAAATCACTCAGGAATCCGGACACTTACGATCTCGCCGGAGGCCTGGCCCTTGAAGGCCATTCTTCCTCGCCAACGTTAATGTTGGCAGAGCTGTCCGGGGGAATAGTCCTTCCCCTCTTGGACCCTTCGGCCTCCCCTGTTGGGGAAGCCTTCCTCTTCCTCTCTCCCTCCTCTGGGAGAGAGCCCTCTTTCTCCTCCTCGTTTTCGAGGGAGGAGTCCGCCCCGGAGTCGTCGGACACCTGAAAACGGGAACTCTTTCGAGCACCCGTGGCCTCCTTCTTGGCCTTCTTCTCTGGCACCACGTGCGGTGCCGGAACCAGCAGCCTCGCTAGACGGGCGTCTACTGGGTTTTCTGGCGTAGGAGCCAGGAAGATAATCTGCTCCGATTCCTCATCCAGTCCTGTCAAAGGAAAAGGGGAAACTAAACCCGCATAGAGTCAAACTATGAAAAACAAGTGTCCCGCAAAGGGGTAGAATCACTTACCTCGTCGGCTTGGTGCTGCGAGCGAAATCCGCAATCTTCGGTCGCGGATGCGGGGGCTTCGGCGCCCTTAAACAGCACCCTCCAGGCGCCTTCATACGTCATGTCGAAGAGCCCGCTCAGCGCCTGGTGCTGTTCCGGATTGAACTCCCACAGATTGAATGCCCGCTCTTGGCATGGGAGAATCTGACGGACGAGCATGACTTGGACCACGTTAACCAGCCTGAGCTTCTTCACTAGCTTCTGGATACAGGCTTGGAGTCCCGTCAGCTCCTCCGAACTACCCCACAGCAAGCCCTTCTCTTTCCAGGAGGTGAGCTGCGTGGGGATACCAGATCTGAACTCGAGGGCCGCTGCCCACGTAGGGTCGCGCGGCTCGGTGATATAGAACCACCCTGATTGCCACCCCTTGACGGATTCCACGAAGGCCCCTTCGAACCAAAGGACGTTGGGCATCTTGCCCAACATGGCGCCTCCGCACTCCGCTTGAGTGCCCTTCACTACCTTCAGCTTGACATTGAAGGTCTTGAGCCACAAGCCGAAGTGGGGCTGGATGCAGAGGAAGGCCTCGCACACGACGATAAACGCCGAGATGTTGAGGATGAAGTTCGGCGCCAGATCATGGAAATCTAGGTCGTAGTAGAACATGAGCCCCCGGGCAAAGGCGTGAAGTGGAAAGCCCAGTCCGCGGAGGAAGTGGGAAAGAAAAACGACCCTCTCATGGGGCCTGGGGGTGGGGATGAGCTGCCCCTCGTCGGGCAGCCGGTGCGCGATGTCGCCGGACAAGTAGCCGGCGCTGTGCAGTCTTTCAATGTGCTCCTCCGTATCGGAGGAGGTCATCCACTTGCCTCCCGCTCCAGACATGACTGGGGAAGGTTGAGACGAGATGTGCGGGCTTGGGCGCTGGAGCTCGAGTGCGCGGTGATGGATAAGCAAAGGAGGAAGAAGGCGTAGGTGAAAAGGTGAATCCTTATCCCTTATATGGGCGGGCAAAGTCTACGCGTCCCCCACCAGCCTGGTAAAACTCGCTTATCCCCCAAGCGTCACCATCAATGGCGCGGTTGGGTTACCCACGTCCGTATTGATGAGAATCCCGGATTAAGGGGGAACACGATATCTGCTTCGACAAGACGTGCCAAGGAAACCGCTTCGCTAAATGCACTGAGGTGGTAGAGTAAAAAACGATTCAAGTAATGGCTTGGTAGTGGCGTGACGTCATGCCAAAAAAAACGTCAGCAGATTGAACTTGTGTATATATTATTCTCTCTACGGTGGAATATGGAATTTATTTTGCAGAGCCGGACACTATCCTGGTGTTCACAATCTTCTATCATTCGGAGGAGGAACCCGCCTTGCAATGCCAAGCAATATACGCGTCGGACTTATCGTCATTGAAGCCTGGTTCAGGGGCTACTGAGGGAGTCCTGGATTAGGGGGTGTCCGGATAGCCGGACTACCATCATCAGCCGAACTATCATCGGCCGGACTATCATCATCGACCGGACTCCAAGACTATGAAGATACAAGATTGAAGACTTCGTCCCGTGTCCGGATGGGACTTTCCTTGGCGTGGAAGGCAAGCTTGGCGATACGGATATGTAGATCTCCTACCATTGTAACCGACTCTATGTAACCCTAGCCCTCTTCGGTGTCTATATAAACCGGATGGCTCTAGTCCGTAGGACAACAACAACCATTACAATCATACCATAGGCTAGCTTCTAGGGTTTAGCCTCCTTGATCTCGTGGTAGATCCACTCTTGTAAACATCCACAATATCAATATCAATCAAGCAGGACGTAGGGTTTTACCTCCATCAAGAGGTCCCGAACCTGGGTAAAACATTGTGTCCCTTGTCTCCTGTTACCATCCGCCTAGACGCACAGTTCGGGACCCCCTACCCGAGATCCGCCGGTTTTGACACCGACAATGTGCATTACCGAGAGGGCCCAGAGATACCTCTCCGATACTCGGAGTGAAAAATCCTAATCTCGATCTATGCCAACCCAACAAACACTTTCGGAGATACCTGTAGAGCATCTTTATAATCAACCAGTTACGTTGTGATGTTTGATAGCACACAAGGCATTCCTCCGGTATCTGGGAGTTGCATAATCTCATAATCGGAGGAATATGTATTTGACACGAAGAAAGCAATAGAAATAAAACTAAACGATCATTATGCTAAGCTGACGGATGGGTCTTGTCCATCATATCATTCTCTCATGATGTGATCCCGTTCCTCAAATGACAACACATGTATATGGTTAGGAAACTTAACCATCTTTGATTAACGAGCTAGTCTAGTACAGGCTTACTAGGGACACGGTGTTTTGTCTATGTATCCACACATGTATCAAGTTTCTGGTTAATACAATTCTAGCATGAATAATTAACAATTATCATGAAATTAGGAAATATAAAATAACAACTTTATTATTGCCTCTAGGGCATATTTCCTTCAGTCTCCCACTTGCACTAGAGTCAATAATCTAGTTCACATTGCCATGTGATTTAACACCAATACTTCACATCATCATGTGATTAACACCCATAGTTCACATCGCCATGTGACCAACACCCAAACGGTTACTAGAGTCAATAATCTAGTTCACATCTCCATTCGATTAACACCCAAAGAGTACCAAGGTGTGATCATGTTTTGCTTGTGAGAGAGGTTTAGTCTATGGGCCTGTCACATTCAGATCTGTATGTATTTTGCAAGTTTCTATGTCTACAATGCTCTGCATGGTGCTACTCTAGATAATTGCTCCCACTTTCAATATGTATCAAGACAGGGACTCAGAGTCATATAGATTAGTGTCAAAGCTTGCATCGATGTAACTCTTTATGACGAACTCTTTATCGCCTCCATAACCGAGAAACATTTCCTTAGTCCTCTTTAGGTACCTAAGGATAATTTTGACCGCCGTCCAGTGATCCACTCCTGGATCACCATTGTACCCCCTTACCAAACTCATAGCAAGGCACACAACTGGTATGGTACATAGCATGGCATACTTTATAGAACCTCAGGGGAGGGAAAGATCATCTGCACCAGAAATGACGACTCCGTTCACTCATTTGTCCAAGACTTGGAGGCTCTCATGAGGGCTCTAGAGATTTTGATGCGCAGTAGCATGAAGACGATCCAGAAGTTGCACCATCTTGATGTTGATCTGGAGGCTGCAGCATGTGAAGCCCACTATGAGAATGAGGATGAAGTCAAGGATTTCATGGAGAGAGTTGACAAGTTGAAGATGGATGTGGCTGCATTGGAGGAGAAGCTGGATCAGGGAGAAGACCTTTTTCCGAGTGAAGATGATGGACCTCTCATGAGCAATGACCAGGATTATGAAGAGAGCTCCACCAAAGGAAGCCGCAAGAGGAGGCGCCACATCAGAGGACGCTGCACCAGAGGAAATCACACCAGAGGACGCAAGGATGATTGATGAAGACATTTAGTCGACTACGGCCGAGGCATAGGGAATGACTTTCATTCTCTCTCTCTATCTTTCGTCGTGGTCAGGCTTTGAGTCTTACTCAACTTTACACCTTGTAACACAGGCAAGAACCCTTTCTTTGACTGATCCATTTTGAACTTGTTCAAAAGTTTATCAAGGTATGTGCTTTGTGAAAGTCCTATTAAGCGTCTTGATCTATCTCTATAGATCTTGATTCCCAATATATAAGTAGCTTCACCGAGGTTTTTCATTGAAAAACTCTTATTCAAGTATCCTTTTATGCTATCCAGAAATTTATACCATTTCCAATCAACAATATGTCATCCACATATAATATCAGAAATGATATAGAGCTCCCACTCACTTTCTTGTAAATACAGGCTTCTCCGAAAGTCTGTATAAAACCATATCCTTTGATCACCTCATAAAAGCGTATATTCCAACTCCGAGATGCTTGCACTAGTCCATAGATGGATCGCTGGAGCTTGCACACCTTGTTAGCACCTTTAGAATCGACAAAACCTTCTAGTTGCATCATATACAACTCTTCTTTAAGAAATCTATTAAGGAATGCAGTTTTGATGCCCATTTGCTAGATTTCATAAACATAAAATGCGGCAATTGCTAACATGATTCGGACAGACTTAAGCATCGCTACGAGTGAGATAGTCTCATCGTAGTCAACTCCTTGAACTTGTCGAAAACCTTTTGCAACAAGTCGAGCTTTATAGACAGTAACATTACCGTCAGCGTCAGTCTTCTTCTTGAAGATCCATTTATTCTCCATGGGTTGTCGATTGATTCGTCTCCAACGTATCTATAATTTTTTTTATTATTCCATGCTGTTATATTATCATTCTTGGATGTTTTACAATCATTTTATTGTCATTTTATATCATTTTTTGGTACTAACCTATTGACATAATGCCCAGTGTTAGTTATTGTTTTATGCATGTTTTTTACATCGCAGGAAATCAATACCAAACGGAGTCCAAACGCAGTGAAACTTTTTGTGAAATTTTTGGGGCAAAAAACATCCAGTGGGCCAGGAAAGCACCTGGGGGGTGCTCCGAGGGGAGCACAACCCACCAGGGTGCACCTGGGGGCCTAGGCGCGCCCCGGTGGGTTGTGTCCACCTCGGGTGCCCCCTGAACCGCCTCTTTGCTCTATAAATACCCCAATATTTCAGAAACCCTAGGGGAGTCAACGAAAATCAATTCCGGCCGTCGCAGAGTCCAGAAAATACAGATCCAATCTAGATACCATCTCGGAGGGGTGCATCATGTCCATTGGTGCCTCTCCGATGATGTGTGAGTAGTTCTTTGTAGACCTACGGGTACATTGTTAGTATCTAGATGGCTTCCTCTCTCTCTCTTGATTATCAATACAATGGTCTCTTGGAGATCCATATGATGTAAGCCTTTTTGTGGTGTGTTTGTTGGGATCCGATGAACTTTGAGTTTATGATCAGATCTATGTTTTTATCCATGAAAATTATTTGAGTCTTCTTTGATCTCTTATATGCATGATTGATTATACCCTCATATTTCTTCTCCGATATTTGGGTTTTGTTTGGCCAACTTGATCTATTTATTTTGCAATGGGAAGAGGTGCTTTGTGATGGGTTCGATCTTACGGTGCTTGATCTCAGTGACAGAAAGGAAATGACACATATGTACTGTTGCTATTAAGGATAACAAGATGGGGTCTATTTCTACATAAATAGATCTTGTCTACATCATGTCATCATTCTTATTGCAGTACTCCGTTTTTCCATGAACTTAATACACTAGATGCATGCTGGATAGCAGTCGATGTGTGGAGTAATAGTAGTAGATGCAGGCAGGAGTCGGTCTACTAATATTGGACGTGATACCTATATAATGATCATTGGTCATGATTATTTGAGGTTCTATCAATTGCCCAACAGTAATTGTTTTCCGACTATTTGCTATTTTTCTTGAGAGAAGCCACTAGTGAAACCTACGGCCCCCGGGTCTCTTTTCATCATATTTGCCTTTGCGATCTATTTTCCTTTGCATTTATTTTCAGATATATGAAACCAAAAATACAAAAATACCTTGATGCAATTTATTTCTTCTGTGATCCATTTATCCTATCTACCACATTTATCTTATGTTATTTTGCCCATCTCGAGGCACCATATCCGAAAGGGATCGACAACCCCTTTAACACGTCAGGTTGGGAGTATTTGTTATTTCTGTGCATGGTCTGTTTATGTGGTGTGAGGAGGTTCTCCTACTGGTTCGATAACCTTGGTCTCATCACTGAGGGAAATGATGTCTGCTAGAACTACGTCCGTATTTACCCCAAGAGGAAGGGATGATGCAGTATAGCGACGGTAGGCATTTCCCTCAGTGATGAGACCAAGGTTATTGAATCAGTAGGAGAACCTCCTCACACCACATAAACAACACCTGCACACAAATAACAAATACTCGCAACCCGACGTGTTAAAGGGGTTGTCAATCCCTTTCGGGTACGGCGCCTCAAGATAGGTAAATAACGTGAGTTAAAAGTGGTAGATAGGATAAATAGATCGCGGAACAAATAAATTGTAGCAAGGTATTTTTGAATTTTTGGTTTAATAGATCTGAAAATAAATGCAAGGGAAAATAGGTCGCAAAGGCAAATATGATGAAAAGAGACTCGGGGGGCCGTAGGTTTCACTAGTGGCTTCTCTTGAGAAAAATAGTAAACGGTGGGAAAACAATTACTGTTGGGCAATTGATTGAACTTCAAATAATCATGACGATATCTAGGCAATGATCATTATACAGGCATCATGTCCAAGATTAGTAGACCGACTCCTGCCTGCATCTACTACTATTACTCCACACATCGACCATTATCTAGCATGCATCTAGTGTATTAAGTTCATGGAAAACGGAGTAATGCAATAAGAATGATGACATGATGTAGAGGAGATCCGTTTATCCATTGCGGAGATATAGATCTCATCTTGATATCCTTAGTAGCAACGATACATATGTGTCGGTTCCCCTTCTATCACTGGGATCAAGCACTGTAAGATCGAACCCACTACAAAGCACCTCTTCCCATTGCAAGATAAATAGATCAAGTTGGCCAAACAAAACCCAAATATCGAAGAAGAAATACGAGGTTATACGAAATCATGCATATAAGAGATCAAGAAGACTCAAATAACTTTCATGGATAAAAAAGCATAGATCTGATCATAAACTCACAGTTCATCGGATCCCAAAAAATAGACCGCAAAAAGACTTACATGATATGGATCTCCAAGAGACCATTATATTGATAATCAAGAGAGAGAGAGGAAGCCATCTACCTACTAACTACGGACCTGTAGGTCAACAAAGAACTACAAACGCATCATCGGAGAGGCACAAATGGAAGTGGTGAACCCCTCCATGACGGTGTCTAGATTGGATCTAGTTGTTCTGGACTCTGTGGCGGCTGGAATTGATTTTCATCGACTCCCCTAGGGTTTCTGGAATATTGGGGTATTTATAGAGCAAAGAGGTGGTTCAGGGGGCACCCGAGGTGGGCACAACCCACCAGGGCGCGCCTGGGCCTCCTGGCGTGCCCTGGTGCGTGTTGCTCCCCTCGAGCCACCCCCAGGTGCTTTCTTGGCCCACTGGATGTCTTTTGGCCCCAAAAAATCCTCCAGGAGTTTCGTTGCGTTTAGACTCCGTTTGATATTGATTTCCTGCGATGTAAAAAACATACAGAAAACAACAATTGGCACTGGGCACTATGTCAATAGGTTAGCACCAACAAATGATATAAAATGACTATAAAATGATTGTAAAACATCCAAGAATGATAATATAATAGCATGGAACAATAAAAAATTATAGATACATTGGAGATGTATAAGGAAATACCTATCGTTGCTATACTGCATCATCCATTCCTCTTTGGGGAAATGCCGACGTAGTTCTAGCAGACATCAAAAGGAATTTATAGCACCGTTGTTGGGGAGGATCTTCAACATCAACCAGGTTCCGAATCACAAATCTTATCTCCTCGCAATTTACATTATTTTCCATTTGCCTCTCATTTTCCTCTCCCCCACTTCACAAAAATTTGTCGTTTTATTCGCCCTCTTTTTCGTTCGTCATTTTCTCATCAGATCTGTTTTTGAGTGTAATCTTGTTGTGAAGTCATCATGACTCAAGAGAACACCAAGTTGTTTGATTTCTCAAATACCAACAACAATGATTTTATTAGCACTACGATTGCTCCTCCCGCCACTAGTGCGGAGTCTTGTGATATTAATACTGCTTTGCTGAATCTTGTTATGAAAGACCAATTTGTCGGTACTCCTAATGAGGATGTCGCGTCCCATCTTAACACATTCGTGGAACTATGCAATATGCAAAAGAAAAAAAGATGTGGACAATGATGTTGTGAAGTTGAAATTATTTCTGTTTTCTTTGCGAGATCGCACAAAAATTTGGTTTTCTTCTTTGCCTCGCAATAGTATCAATTCTTGGAAGAAGTGCAAGGATGCTTTTATTACTAAGTATTTTCCGCCCACAAAAATTATTTACCTTAGAACCTAGATCATGAATTTCAAACAACTTGAACATGAGCATGTTGCACAATCTTGGGAAAGGATGAAATTGATGCTAAGGAATTGCCCAACTCATGGATTAAATCTTTGGATGATCATACAATTTTTTTATGCTGGATTGAATTTTGTTTCTCGTAATCTTTTAGATTTCGTCGTGGGGGGTACTTTTATGGAAATTACTTTGGGTGAAGCTACTAATTTGTTAGACAATATTATGGAAAATTACTCACAATGGCATACCAAAAGAGCTCCTACTAGTGAAAAAGTCAATTCGGTACAAGAAATAACTTCTTTCAGTGAAAAAGTTGATGCTCTTATGAAGTTGGTTGCTAATAGAAGTGCTCCTATTGATTTTAATGACATGCCTTTGTCTACTTTGATTGAGCAAAATAGTGATGCCATAGATGTGAATTTTGTCTCGCGAAACACTTTCAATAACAATGCTTATAGAGGTAATTTTAATCCTAGGCCTTTTCTTAGTAATTCCTCTAATAATTATGGTAATTCCTATGGCAATCCTACTTATAATAATAATGGAAACACCTCTGATCTTGAGAATAATATTAAATATTTTATCAATACTCAAAAATCTTTCAATACTTCGATAGAAGAAAAGTTGAACAAAGTTGATGATTTGTCTACAAGTATTGATAGAATTTCTCATGATGTAGGAACTCTCAAGCTGAAATTTTTTGTGCCTAAAGTTGAAGAATCAATTAAAGCTCTTTTTTTTGTACGAAAGTAAGAAGAACCACTATGCTTAGAGCTAAAAGAGAATTTTTAGAAAGAGCGTTTTCTAGCTAGTGATTACTTTCGTAAAAGTGATGAAGATCTTAAAATGATTGGTGTTTCTTCTATTGATTCTTTGTTTAGTAAAATTAAGATTGATGAAAAAGGGACTGGAGAAGAGTCAACTTTAGCTAGAAGGCGTCCCTATGAATCGGAGGGTGAAAATCTTGTTGAATTTTTTGATAAAAGTGGGTTTGAAGAGGTCAAGACTTTAACTAGTGATGTACCCACTACTTTGGATTTCAAAGACTTTAATTATGATAGTTGTTCTTTAGTTGATTGTATTTCTTTGTTGCAATCCATGATAAATTCACCCCATGCTTATGAACAAAATAAAACTTTTACTAACCTTATTGTTGATGCTATGATGAAAGCTTTTTAAGAAAAGTTGGAATTAGAAGTTTCAATCGCTAGAAAATTGCATGATGAGTGGGAACCTACTATCAAAGTCAAGATTAAAAATTATGAGTGTTTTGCTTTATGTGACTTGGGTGCTAGTGTTTCTACAATTCTGAAATCTTTATGTGATGTGCTTGGTCTTACTGATATTGAAGAATGCTCTTTAAATTTGCACTTGGTGAATTCTACTATTAAAAAGCCTATGGGAAGAATTAATGATGTTCTTATTCTTGCAAATAGGAATTATGTGCCCACAGATTTTTATTGTTTTTGATATTGATTGCAATCCGTCTTGTCCAATTATACTTGGTAGACCACTTTTACGTACTATTGGTGTCGTGATTGATATGAAAGAAGGCAATATTAAATTTCAATTTCCACTAAGGAAGGGAATGGAACACTTCCCTAGAACAAGAATTAGGCCACCAAATGAATCAATCGTGATGGCATCTTATGGATCTAGAACCAAGGATGACAAAACTTAGATCCTTCGCGTTATGCCTAGCTAGGGGCGTAAAACGATAGCGCTCATTGGGAGGCAACCCAACTTGTATCTTTTTGCTTTTTGGTTTTCTTGCTTTTTTCAATAAAATACACAATTATACCTCTGGTTAGATGTGTTTTTGTGGTTCAAGTTAGTGTTTGTGCCAAGCAAGGCCTTTGGGATGATTTGGGTGAAAGTTGATTTGACTTATGCACTCACGAAAATAATTTTCATAAATCATGGGAACGTGCGTTTTAGTTGATTATATTTGTAGAAGATTAATATACAAATTTCTTAGGTTTTCTTAATTTCTCAAGATTTTTGGAGTTACAGAAGTATTCGAAATATCCAGATTGCTACAGATTGTTCTGTTTTTGACAGATTCTGTTTTCTTTGCGTTGTGTGCTTGTTTTGATGATTCTATGGTTTTCTTTGATGAGTTTTTGCCATAGAAAAGTTGGAATACAGTAGATATAATGAAAAAAATAAAATATGAATAGATTTGCAATTGTACTTATAGTAGTGGTTTGCTTTCTTATACTAATGGATCTCATGAAGGTTTTGTTGAGTTTTGTGTGATTGAAGTTTTCAAGTTTTGGGTGATCTTATGATGGATGAAGGAGTAAGAATTAACAAAAGGCTAAGCTTAGGGATGCCCCCGAGTGGCATCCCCGCTTTCTTCTAACAACCATCGGTATTTTACTTGAAGCTATATTTTTATTCGTCACATATTATGAGTTTTGCTTGGAGCGTCTTGTATGATATGAGTCTTTGCTTGTTTTTCTTTGTGTTTTAAGTGTTGAATCCTTGTTGCACACACCTTTTTGAGAGAGCCAAAAATTATGCTATGCTTGCTCCTATGCTTCACTTAAATTTTTAGAGCATGTATTTGCTCTAGTACTTCAGTTATATCTTTTTGAGCACGGTGTGCTTTGTTATTTTTGAAGAAATGCTCTCATGCTCCACTTAGATTTATTTAGGAGTTAGTAAAATTTTAAGAAATTCTCTCTTTCTTCATTTAGATTATTTTGAGAGAAAGAGAAATTGTATGCTCATGTTCTTCACTTCAATTTGTTTGAGCTTATCAAAAGCAACATATGAAAATAGTCCCAAAGTGATAGATATCCAAGGTGGATATAATAAAAACTTTCATGAAGATCATTGGACAAAATAAACTTGACTCTTAGTAATGGTTTTGAGATATGACGATATGATATGTGAGTCATGTTGATGAGTAATTGTGCTTTAGTAAGAATATTGATGCTAAGGTTTGTGACTCCCTATGCAAGCGCGAAAGTCAATAGTTATGCAATGAAATTTATATCCTACTTGTGGTGCATTATTCAGTGTTACTTATGCTTAATGCTTGGGTACAAGATTTTTCATTTCTTGGTTGGTCGCTTCTCAATCTTTTTGCTATCCTTCATTTTGCACTAAGTATGATCACTACTTATGCATCCAAAACCCTTTAAACTAGTTTTTCCATACGAGTCCACTATACCTACCTATATGCAGTATTTCCATGCCGTTCTAAGCAAATTTGCATGTGCCATCTCTAATTTTTAAAATAAATTTCTCTTTTGTGTGCTCTACTACTCGCGAGGCAGTGAGGGGTGGCCAATATTTTCCATGCTAGATGTGTTATTCTCACGATGAGTGTTTGTTCACTTGTCATTACACGAGAGTATGTCAAAGGTATTAGGGATGCCTAGTCCCGAAATGAAAAATGAATTTACTTTATGTTGTAAAATAATAAATTCCTTGGAAAGTGTTGGTATGGAGGGCACCCGTGGATACGGTTAGCCATGGAAAGTGAAAGTAATGGTGGAAAAAGGAATAAACTTCATTTTTTGTTTGACAACCGCCTATGATGTATCTAGCATGGGAAGTGTTGGGAGCTCCAAGTCGTTTCATTGGTGGGAAAAGTATGCCCCCCAATTTTTTTATTTCTTAATTTAAGCTTTGAGCTCTGGCACCTCTACAAATCCCTGCTTCCCTCCACGAAGGGCCTTTCTTTTACTTATGCAATTTTTATTTTGAATTTGAGTCTCCACCTTCTCTTATAAAGCACCAGATAAGGGGCACTATGATTGTATTTGAGCATTGGGTGTAGCTAATATTCGAGTGTGTTTCATGAATGGATCAATGGTTGAGCATAATGGGCTAGAGATAACTTGCTTTAGTGTTGATATTTTGAATGACATGGTTGCTTGTTGGTATGCTTGACTATTAAAGTCTTCATGTCAAAACTAAACTATTGCTTTGAATCATATGAAAGTACAAATGTCCATGCTATAAAGAAAAGAATATGTGATGAACATGATAGGCAGCATTCCACATCAAAAATTCTCTTTTTATCATTTACCTACTAGAGGACGAGCAGGAATTAAGCTTGGGGATGCTGATACGTCTCGAACGTATCAATAATTTTTGATTGTTCCATGTTGTTATATTAAAATTCTTGGAAGTTTTACAATCATTTTATAGTCATTTTTTGGTACTAACCTATTAACATAGTGCCCAGTTCCAGTTGCTGTTTTCTGCTTGTTTTTTACATCGTAGGAAATCAATACCAAACGGAGTCCAAACGCAACAAAACTTTTTGTGGATTTTTTCTGGGCCATAAGACATCCAGTGGGCCAGGAAAGCACCTGGGGGGGTGCTCCGAGGGGAGCGCAACCCACCAGGGCGCATTTGGGGGCCCAGGCGCGCCCCGGTGGATTGTGCCCACCTCGGGTGCCCCTTGAACCGCCTCTTTGCTCTATAAATACCCCAATATTCCAGAAACCCTAGGGGAGTCGATGAAAATCAATTCTAGCTGTTGCAGAGTCCAGAAACACCAGATCCAATCTAGACACCATCTCAGAGGGTGCATCATGTCCATTGGCGCCTCTCCGATGATGCGTGAGTAGTTCTTTGTAAACCTACGGGTCCTTAGTTAGTAGCTAGATGGATTCCTCTCTCCCTCTTGATTATCAATACAATGGTCTCTTGGAGATCGATATGATGTAAGCCTTTTTGCGGTGTGTTTGTTGGGATCCGTTAATTTGAGTCTATGATAGATCTATGTTTTTGTCCATGAAAGTTATTTGAGTCCTCTTTGATCTCTTATATGCATGATTGATTATAGCCTCGTATTTCTTCTCCGATATTTGGGTTTTGTTTGGCCAACTTGATCTATTTATCTTGCAATGAGAAGAGGTGCTTTGTGATGGGTTCGATCTTACAGTGCTTGATCCCAATGACAGGAAGGGAAACGACACGTATGTATCATTGCTATTAAGGATAACAAGATGGGGTCTATTTCTACATAAATAGATCTTGTCTACATCATATCATCGTTCTTATTGCATTACTCCGTTTTTCCATGAACTTAATACAGTAGATGCATGCTGGATAGCGGTCGATGTGTGGAGTAATAGTAGTAGACGCAGGCAGGAGTCGGTCTACTAATCTTAGACGTGATGCCTATATAATGATCATTGCCTGGATATCGTCATGATTATTTGAAGCTCTATCAATTTCCCAACAGTAATTGTTTTCCCACCGTTTGCTATTTTTCTCGAGAGAAGCCACTAGTGAAACCTATGGCCCTGGGTCTCTTTTCATCATATTTGACTTTGCGATAAATTTTCCTTTGCATTTATTTTCAGATCTATTAAACCAAAAATACAAAAATACCTTGCTGCAATTTATTTGTTTTGCGATTTATTTATCCTATCTATCACATTTATCTCACATTATTTTGCCCATCTTGAGGCGTCGTACCCGAAAGGGATTGACAACCCCTTTAACACGTCGGGTTGCGAGTATTTGTTATTCGTGTGCAGGGGATGTTTACGTGGTGTGAGGAGGTACTCCTACTGATTCGATAACCTTGGTCTCATCACTGAGGGAAATACCTATGTCGCTATACTGCATCATCCCTTCCTCTTTGGGGAAATACCGACATAGTTCTAGCAGACATCAGCGATCATCGGGCAAATCCACCAAAGTCCATACTTTGTTCTCATACATGGATCCTATCTTAGATTTCATGGCCTCAAGACATTTATCGGACTCTGGGCTCATCATAGCTTCCTCATAGTTTGTAGGTTCGTCATGGTCATGTAACATGACTTCCAGAACAGGATTGCCGTACCACTCTGGTCCGGATCATGCTCTGGTTGACCTATGAGGTTCTGTAGTAACTTGATCTGAAGTTTCACGATCATCATCATTAGCTTCCTCTCTAATTGTGTAGGCATCACTGGAACGGATTTCTCGGATGATCTACTTTCCAAATTGAGAGAAGGTACAATTACCTCATCAAGTTATACTTTCCTCCCACTCACTTCTTTCGAGAGAAACTCCTTCTCTAGAAAGGTTCCATTCTTGGCAACAAAGATCTTGCCTCCGGATCTGTGGTAGAAGGTGTACCCAATTGTTTCCTTAGGGTATCCTATGAAGACGCACTTCTCCGATTTGGGTTTGAGCTTATCAGGCTAAAGCCTTTTGACATAAGCATTGCATCCCCAAACTTTAAAAAACGACAGCTTAGGTTTATTGCCAAACCACAGTTCATACGGTGTCGTCTCAACGGATTTTGACGGTGCCCTATTTAACGTGAATGCAGTTGTCTCTAATGCATAACCCCAAAAAGCTAGTGGTAAATCAGTAAGAGACATCATAGATCGCACCATATCTAATAAAGTACGGTTACAACGTTCAGACACACCATTACACTGTGGTGTTCCAGGTGGCGTGAGTTGTGAAACTATTCCACATTGTTTTAAATGAAGGCCAAACTCGTAACTCAGATATTCACCTCCATGATCAGATTGTAGAGACTTTATTTTCTTGTTATGATGATTCTCCACTTCACTATGAAATTCTTTGAACTTTGAAATGTTTCAGACTTGTGTTTCATTCAATAGATATACCCATATCTTCTCAAATCATCTGTGAATGTCAGAAAGTAACGATACCCGACACGAGCCTCAACACTCATCGCACCGCATACATCAGCATGTATTATTTCCAATAAGTCATTGGCACGTTCCATTCTTCCAGAGAATGGAGTTTTAGTCATCTTGCCCATGAGGCATGGTTCGCAAGTATCAAATGATTCATAATCAAGTGATTCCAAAAGTCCATCTGCATGGAGTTTCTTCATGCGCTTTACACCATATGACCTAAACGGCAGTGCCACAAGTATGTTACACTATCATTATCAACTTTGCATCTTTTGGCATCAATATTATGAATATGTGTATCACTACGATCGAGATTCAATAAACCATTAACATTGGGTGTATGACCATAGAAGGTTTTATTCATGTAAACAGAATAACAATTATTCTTTGTCTTAAATGAATAACTGTATTGCAATAAACACGATCCTATCTTGTTCATGCTCAATTCAAACACCAAGTAACATATATTTAGGTTCAACACTAATCCCGAAAGTATAGGGAGAGTGCGATGATGGTCATATCAATCTTGGAACCACTTCCAACACACATCATCACTTCACCCTCAACTAGTCTCCATTTATTCTGCAACTCCTGTTTCGAGTTACTAATCTTAGCAACCGAACAGGTATCAAATACCCAGGGGCTACTACGAGCACTAGTAAGGTACGCATCAATAACATGTATATCAAATATACCTTTGTTCACTTTGCCATCCTTCTTATCCGCCAAATATTTGGGGTAGTTCCGCTTCTAGTGACCATTTCCTTTGTAGTAGAAGCACTCAGTTTCAGCCTTAGGTCCAACTTTGGGCTTCCTCACGGGAGTGACAACTTGCTTGCCATTCTTCTTGATGTTCCCTTTATTTCCTTTGCCATTTTTCGTGAAACTAGTGATCTTGTTAACCATCAACACTTGATGCTCTTTCTTGATTTCTACCTTCGTCGATTTCAGCATCACGAAAAACTCGGGAATCGTTTTCGTCATCCCTTGCATATTATAGTTCATCACGAAGTTCTAGTAGCTTAGTGATCGTGACCAGAGAACTCTTTCAATCACTATCTTATCTGGAAGATTAACTCCCACTTGATTCAAGCGATTTTAGTACCCAGACATTCTGAGCATATGCTCACTAGCTGAGCTATTCTCCTCCATCTTGTAGGCAAAGTACTTGTCAGGGGTCTCATACCACTCGACACGAACATGAGTCTAAAATACCAATTTCATCTCTTGGAACATCTCATATGCTCCGTGGCATTCAAAACGTCTTTGAAGTCCCGATTCTAAGCCATAAAGCATGGCACCTAACGTTCATAACATCTGCATCTGCTCCTACAATAGGTCTGTCACCTAGCGGTGCATCAAGGACATAATTCTTGTGTGCATCAAGGAGGATAATCCTCAGATCATGGACCCAGTCTGCATCGCTACTACTATCCTCTTTCAACTTAGTTTTCTCTAGGAACATATCAAAAATAGGGGAGCTATAACGCGAGCTATTGATCTACAACATAATTTCCAAATAGTATCTGGACTAAGTTCATGATAAATTAAGTTCAATTAATCGTATTACTTAAGAACTCCCACTTAGATTGACATCCCTCAAGTCATCTAAATGATACATGATCCAAATCAACTAAACCATGTCTGATCATCACATGAGATGGAGTAGTCATCAATGGTGAACATCTCTATGTTGATCATATCTACTATATGATTCACGTTCGACCTTTCGTTCTCCAATGTTCCGAGGCCATGTCTGTACATGCTAGGCTCGTCAAGTTTAACCCGAGTATTCCGCATGTGCAAAACTGGCTTGCACCCGTTGTATGTGAACGTAGAGCCTATCACACCCGGTCATCACGTGGTGTCTCAGTATGAAGAACTTTCGCAACGGTGCATACTCGAGAAGAACACTTATAGCTTGAAATTTAGTTAAGGGATCATCTTATAATGCTACTGCTGTACTAAGCAAAATAAGATGCATATAGATAAACATCACATGTAATCAAAATATGTGACATGATATGGCCATCATAATCTTGTGCTTTTGATCTCCATCTCCAAAGCAACGTCATGATCTCCATCGTCACCAGCTCGACACCTTGATCTCCATCGTAGCGTCCTGGTCGTCTCGCCAACTATTGCGTCTACATCTACCGCTACCACTTAGTGATAATGTAAAGCAATTACATGGCGTTTGTATTTCATACAATAAAGCGACAACCATAAGGCTCCTGCCAGTTGCCGATAACTTTTACAAAACATGATCATCTCAAACAAAAACGTATATCACCTCATGTCTTGACCATATCACATCACAACATGCCCTGCAAAAACAAGTTAGATGTCCTCTACTTTGTTCTTGCAAGTTTTACGTGGCTGCTACGGGCTTCTAGCAGGAACCGTTCTTACCTACGTCACAAAACCACAA
Source organism: Triticum aestivum (assembly GCF_018294505.1). Lineage (NCBI taxonomy): Eukaryota > Viridiplantae > Streptophyta > Magnoliopsida > Poales > Poaceae > Triticum > Triticum aestivum. The sequence goes on from NC_057807.1 coordinate 657,057,821, forward strand.
CGGTAATTTATCAAGTTTGCTATTTTAACCTTCAACAAGGACCGGATGCAGTCAAATTCGATTCAACTAAAGTAGGAGAAATAGACACCTGCCAGCCACCTTTATTCAAAACTAGTTGCATATCTGTCGGTGGAACCGGTCTCATGAACGTGGTCATGTAAGGTTGGTCTGGGCTGCTTCATCCAACAATACCGTAGAATCAAAATAAGACGTTGGTGGTAAGCAGTATGACTATCACCGCCCACAACTCTTTGTGTTCTACTCATGCATATCATCTACGCATAGACCTGGCTCAGATGCCACTGTTGGGGAATGTAGCATGCAATTTCAAAAATTTCCTATGCTCATGCAAGATCTATCTAGGAGATGCATAGAAAAGAGAGGGGGAGAGTGTGTCTATGTACTCTCGTAGACCAAAAGCGGAAGCATTTATCACGCGGTTGATGTAGTTGTACTCTTCGCAATCTGATCACGATCCAATCGATCTAGTGCCGAATGGGCGACACCTCCGAGTTTAGCACACGTGTGGCTCGATGGCGTCTCCTCCTTCTTGATCCATCAAGCACGACGGCGTGGTGATGGAGCACCGACAATGCTTCGCTAAGCGTTGCCGGGACGAGGCGGTGGAACTATGGAGCAACGGGAGAGAGGGGGGCACCAAGGGCTTGGTGTGACCTATTGGGGCGCCCCCTCCTCTCTCTCTATATGTGTGGGGCATGGAAAACAGCCCCTCCAAGCCCTAGGGCGCAGCTAAGGGGGAGAGGAATTGGACTCCAAGTCCAATCCTATTCCTACTAGGACTCCTTCCTTTTTTGCCTTCCCTAGCCACATGGGGTTTTGAGGACTTGGTGCGCCTATCCCAATAAGGCCATGACACCTCCCCACAGCCCATGCTAGCCCTTGGGTCGTGGTGAACCCACTTACGAACTTCCAGACCCCTCTGGAATCCTCTGGAACCTTCTGGAAGCTTCCCAGTACAATAACGAAAAAACTGCACCTTTTTCCGGAACCCAAAATATGACTTACCATATATATATATACATGTATATATATATATATATATATATATATATATATATATATGTATATATACCTTCCGACCATTCCGAGACCCTCATGACGTCCGATATCTTATCTGGGACGCCGAACAACATTTGGTTACCAGTCATCAAATATCCCAATACTATTCTAGCGTCAACGAACGTTAAGCGTGCGACCCTACGGGTTCGGGAATTATGTAGTCATGACCGAGACACCTCTCCGGTCAATAACCAATAGCGGGACCTAGATGTCCATATTGATTCCAAAATATTCCACGAAGATCTTTATCGGTCGAACCATTATGACAACATAAGTAATTCTCTTTGTCTATCGGTATGTTACTAGCCCGAGATTCGATCGTCGGTATCTTCATACCTAGTTCAATTCGTTACTGGAAAGTCTCTTTACTCATTCTGTAATGCATCATCCTGCAACTAACTCATCAGTCACTTTGCTTGCAAGGCTTCTTATGATGTGCATTACTGAGAGGGCCCAGAGATACCTCTCTGATACTCGGAGTGACAAATCCTAATCTCGATCTATGCCAACCCAATAAACACCTTCGGAGATACCTGTAGAGCATCTTTATAATAAACCAGTTATGTTGTGACGTTTGATAGCACATAAGGCATTCCTTCAGTATCCAGGAGTTGCATAATCTCATAGTCGGAGGAATATGTATTTGACATGAAGAAGGCAATAGCAATAAAACTGAATGATCATTATGCTAAGCTAACGGATGGGTCTTGTCCAGCACATCATTCTCTAATGATGTGATCCCGTTCATCAAATGACGACACATGTCTATGGTTAGGAAACTTAACCATCTTTGATTAACGAGCTAGTCTAGTAGAGGCTTACTAGGGACACGGTGTTTTGTCTATGTATCCACACATGTATCAAGTTTCGGGTTAATACAATTCTAGCATGAATATTAAACATTTATCATGAAATAAGAAAATATAAAATAACAACTTTATTATTGCCTCTAGGGCATATTTCCTTCATCATATTGCCAGATCAGAGAGTCCTTATCCTGACAAAACCTAGTAAGCTTAAGGATGTTAACTAAGTCAAACCACTAAATCATCAGAAAAAACTCTCCTAAAGGTACATTAAGCTCTTGCCCATCCCAAAGTTCGGCAATAGTCTTATTCTTTTCATTAACGAAATAATTAAGATCCCAGAATAGAGTGGCCAAAGGAGCATTTCCTTGCCAAATATCTCCCCAAAACCTAACCATTTTGCCATTGTCTACAATGCACTAATAACCAATCTTAACAGCCTGCATAGCCCACATGAAACTTTTCCAATGCTATGAAGAGTTATTGTCATGACAACACAAGATGTTAGGGCTCCTGGTGTTATACTTACTATCTACCACCCTCCTCCAAAGAGAACCTTCCCCAGCAATATAAATCTTCACCCAAGAATGAATCAAACAAACATTCATATCTTGCAAATTTTAAACCCCCATCCCACCATTCTTTCTTCATATAAATGGAAGGCCAGTTAGCTAAGTGAATTTTATGGTTCCCTCACTATCCCTCCATAAGCAATTTGCCATGTGGGAGTTATAAGCTGGAGAGCCCATTTGAGAAATTTAACAAAAGAGAACAGATAAAGAGGGATGCAAGAAAAACATGATTTAATCAGAGTGATCTTCCCTAGATAGGAAAGCAGCTTCCCCCTCCACCTAGCAATCCTAGCTAAGATCTTATCAATAAGGAATTGTAAATCCTCTCTATTCAGCTTATTATAGCTAAATTAGAACTAAAATTTCCCTTAAATCACATGTGAAAAAACAGGCAAGTAAATCAAGCGTGTATTGATGTCTACTACACAACCTTTTTCTTGTAGACGTTGTTGGGCCTACAAGTGCACAAGTTTGTAGGACAGTAGCAAATTTCCCTCAAGTGGAGGGACTAAGGTTTATCAATCCGTGCGACTCGTAGGATGAAGATGGTCTCTCTCTAGCAACCCTGCAACCAAATAACAAAGAGTCTCTTGTGTCCCCAACACACCCAATACAATGGTAAATTGTATAGGTGCACTAGTTCGGCGAAGAGATGGTGATGCAAGTGCAATATGGATGGTAAATATAGGTTTTTATAATCTGAAATAACAAAAACAGCAAGGTAACTAATGATAAAAGTGAGCGTAAACGGTATTGCAATGATAGGAAACAAGGCATAGGGTTCATACTTTCACTAGTGCAAGTTCTCTCAACAATAATAACATAGATAGATCATATAACAATCCCTCAACATGCAACAAAGAGTCACTCCAAAGCCACTAATAGCGGAGAACAAACGAAGAGATTATGGTAGGGTACTAAACCACCTCAAAGTTATTCTTTCGGATCAATCTATTCAAGAGTTTGTACTAGAATAACACCTTAAGACACAAATCAACCAAAACCCTAATGTCACCTAGATACTCCATTGTCACCTCAAGTATCCATGGGCATGATCATACAATATGCATCACACAATCTCAAATTCATCTTTCCAACCAACACAAAGTACTTCAAAGAGTGCCCCAAAGTTTCTACCGGAGAGTCAAGACAAAAACGTGTGCCAACCCCTATGCATAGGTTCATGGGCGGAACCCGCAAGTTGATCACCAAAACATACATCAAGTGGATCACGTGATATCCCATTGTCACCAAAGATAAACACGGCAAGACATACATCAAGTGTTCTCAAATCATTAAAGACTCAATCCGATAAGATAACTTCAAGAGGAAAACTCAATTCATCACAAGAGAGTAGAGGGGGGAGAAACATCATAAGATCCAACTATAATAGCAAAGGTCGTGATACATCAAGATCATGCCATAGAAAGAACACCAGAGAGAGAGAGAGAGAGATCAAACACATAGCTACTGGTACATACCCTCAGCCCCGAGGGTGAACTACTCCCTCCTCGTCATGGAGAGCGCCGGGATGATGAAGATGGCCACCGGTGAGGGATCCCTCCCTCCGGCAGGGTGCCAGAACGGGGTTTTTGGTGGCTACAGAGGCTTGCGGTGGCGGAACTCCCGATCTATCTTTGTCTTTGATGTTTTTAGGTTACGTGGACTTATATAGGCGAAAGAAGTCGGTCGGGGGAGCCTCGAGGGGCCCAGGAGACAGGGGCGCGCCCAGGGGGGTGGGCGCGCCCTCCTATCTCCTTGCTTCGTCGAGCCTTCCCTGGCTTGAACTCCAAGTCTCCCGGAGCATATCCTTTCGAAAAATCACACTCCCGAAGGTTTCATTCCATTTGGACTCCGTTTGATATTCCTTTTCTTTGAAATACTGAAACAGGCAATAAAACAACAATATGGGCTGGGCCTCCTGTTAATAGGTTAGTCCCAAAAGTAATATAAAAGTGTATAATAAAGCCCGTAATCATTCAAAACAGATAATAAAGTAGCATGAATGCTTCATAAATTATAGATACGTTGGAGACGTATGGGCATCCCCAAGCTTATTTCCTATTCGTCCTCGAGTAGGTAAATGATAAAGAAAGAATTTATGAAGTGTGAATGCTAGCAGGTGCACAAGTTTGATCAATGATAATTTCAATCACCTTTTGTAGCATGATTATACGTCATAACAGTAGTTTATCTCATAAAACTTCTCACGAACAAGTAACAAGCATTTCACATGTTAAAGCATAGACCATAAACTTTCTTGAAAACTAGCAAACTTCATTCTTAGTCATCAAACAATTACAATTCATCCTATTTTTAGGAAGGGTCTATGTCAGGGCTTTGATTTAGGCAACTCCACATACTCAACTATCATATAGTCTTACACAATTGCTAACACTCACGCAATACTAATGGTTATGGAGTTTTAATCGGACACTGAGAAAGATAGGGGCTTATAGTGTTGCCTCCCAACGTATTCACCTTTGGGTGATGTCAACAATAATAGTTCATGCTAACTTACATCCAATTGGATATATATATATATATATATATATATATATATATATATATATATATATATATATATATATATATATATATATATATCAGGATCTCTCCAACATGAGGTGCTTGCCAAAGGATAAAATGAAAAAGGGAAAGGTGAAGATCACCTTGACTCTTGCATAAAGTAAAAGACATAAAGTTAAAGATAGGCCCTTCGCAAAGGGAAGCAGGGATTTGCAGAGGTGCCAGAGCTCAATTTTGAAATAGAGATAAATAATTTTGAGAGGTATGATCTCATTGTCAACATAACAACCAAGAGTTCCAAATATCTTCCATACTACATACATTATAGGCGGTTCCCAAATAGAATGGTAAAAGTTTTTACTCTCCCTCCACCAACAATCATCAATCCATGGCTTGCCCGAAACAACGGGTGCCTCCAACTAACATCAAACCTGGGGGAGTTTTGTTTGTAGTTATTTTTTATTTGATTTTGATCTTTTAATCATGGGACTGGGCATCCCGGTTACCAGCCATTTTTCTCGTGAATGATGAGCGGAGTCCTCTCATCTTGAGAATAACACACATAGCATGGAAGATACTGACAGCCCCTAGTCGCTACATGAGCGATTCAGGCATACAAAACAGATTATTATTTGAAGGTTTAGAGTTTGGCACATGCAAATTTACTTGGAACAGCAGGTAAATACCGCATATAGGTAAGTATGGTGGACACTCATGGCAAAAACTGGGTTTAAGGATATTTGTAAGCACAAGTAGTATCTCTACTTGGTGCAAGTAATTTTGGCAAGCATGAGGGGGAAAGGCAAGCTCAACATGTTTGAATGATCCATGACAATATACTTTAACTGGGATGTGAGAAAACATAACCCATTACGTTGTCTTCCTTGTCCAACATCAACTCTTTAGCATGTCATACTTAATGAGTGCTCACAATTATAAAAGATGTCTAAGATAGTATATTTATATGTGAAATCTCTCTTCCTTCAATATTCTTTCATGAATTGTTCAAATGACTAATACAATGCTTTCTAACCTTCAATAAATTTACAATCTCTACTTCTTAGATGTGAAGTCATTACTCCCCATGGGATAAGCAAATGAGACATATATAATTTCAGATTTATGACATTCAACTCATTTAACCATCTACTCATAGGATAAAGTGAAGCACACAAGTAAATGACAAAATACTCCAAAAAATATAAGTGAAGATCAATGAGTAGCTAAATAATTATGTAACTATGTGAAGACTCTCTCTCGACAAAGAATTTCATATCTTGGTATTGTATTCAAACAGCAAGCAAAACAAAATAAAATGACATTGCAAGGATAGCACAACTCATGTGAAGAAGCAAAAACTTAGGCTCAACCAATACTAACCAATAGTTGTTGAAGAAGAAAGGTGGGATGCCTAACGGGGCATCCCCAAGCTTAGATGCTTGAGACTTCTTAAAATATTATCTTGGGGTGCTTTGGGCATCCCCAAGCTTGAACTTTTGTGTCTCCTTAATTCCTCTCATATCATGGTTTCTCTTTTTATCAAAAGCTTCATCCACACCAAACTCAACAAGAACTTGTGAGATAGGTTAGTATAAAACAATGCAAAACCTTATCATTTTCTACTGTAACAAATCACGAAAATTATTATTCAACATTGCATACTAAATGCCTCTGCATATTTAATACTCATATCCTCAAATAGAATCATTAAACAAGTAAACATATGCAAACAATGCAAACATAACAGCAATCTGTCAAAACAGTACAGTCTATAAAGAATGCAAGATTCGTCATACTTCACTAACTCCAAAAATTATAAGAAAAATACTACGCCGTAGAATATTTATCAGAGCTCATTATGCAAAAAGTTTCAACATTATAACATTCTCTGACTTTTCCAGGGAATTTTTGCAACAGCGGTAAACTTTCCGTTTTCAAACAGCAACATGTATACTTGCAAAATAAGCATGGGAAAAGCTTTCCTAGACATTTTTATTGAAAATATAGATGCAAAACAATATTATAAATAACAGAAAGCAAAACTAACAAAATAAAATGACCCTCCAAGCAAAACACATATCATGTGGTGAATAAAAATATAGCTCCAAGTAAAGTTACCGATGAACAAACACGAAGGAGGGGATGCCTTCCGGGGCATCCCCAAGCTTAGGCTCTTGGTTATCCTTGAATATTACATTGGGGTGCCTTGGGCATCCCCAATCTTAGGCTCTTGCCACTCCTTATTCCATATTCCATCGAATCTTTACCCAAAACTTGAAAACTTCACAACACAAAACTCAACAGAAAACTCGTAAGCTCCGTTAGTATAAGAAAATAAAACCACCACTTAGGTACTATAATGAACTCATTCTAAATTCATATTGGTGTAATATCTACCGTACTCCAACTTATCTATGGTTCATACTCTCTGATACTACTCATAGATTCATCAAAATAAGCAAACAACACATAGAAAACAGAATCTGTCAAAAACAGAACAGTCTGTAGTAATCTGTATCAAACGTATACTTCTGTAACTACAAAAATCCTACCAAATTAGGAAGTCCTAAGAAATTTATGTACCAATCTAGAACAAAAATAATCAGATCAAGAGCACGTTTATGTGAATTATCAAAACTAATTTACTGGGTGCAAAAGTTTCTGATTTTCAGCAGGATCAACACAACTATCACCGTAAGCTATCCTAAAGGTCTTACTTGGCACTTTATTGAAAAAAAGCTATAAAACATGATTACTACAGTAGCATAATCATGTGAACACACAAAAATAGTAATGTTAAATATTGGGTTGTCTCCCAACAAGCGCTTTTCTTTAATGCCTTTCTAGCTAGGCATGATGATGACAATGATGCTCACCTAAAAGATAAGAATTGAAACATAACGAGAGCATCATGAAGCATATGACTAGCACATTTAAGTCTAACCCACTTCCTATGCATAGGGATTTTGTGAGCAAACAACTTATGGGAACAATAATCAACTAGCATAGGAAGGCAAAACAAGCATAACTTCAAAACTTTAAGCACATAGAGGAAACTTGATATTATTGCAATTCCTACAAGCATATGTTCCTCCATCATAATAATTTTCAGTAGCATCATGAATGAATTCAACAATATAACCAGAACCTAAAGCAATCTTTTGATGATCTACTTCAATAGAAATTTTACTACTCTCCATAAGCAAATTTTCTCTCATGAATAGTAGTGGGAGCAAAATCAACAAAATAATTATCATGTGAGGAATAATCCAATTGAAAACTAAAATCATGATGACAAGTTTCATGGTTATCATTATTCTTAATAGCATACAAGTCATCACAATAATCATCATAGATAGCAACTTTGTTCTCATAATCAATTGGAACCTCTTCCGAAATAGTGGAATCATCACTAAATAAAGTTGACACTCTCCCAAATCCACTTTCATATTCATCAATAAGAGTCAACATCCTCCAAAATAGTGGGATTGAAAGTGCATTATATCGACTAGAGGGGGGTGAATAGGCGATTTTTATGAATTCTTCACTGAGGAATTTTCTCGTGAGGAAATTCCTAAATGAAGAACTACTAGCAGCGGAATAAGTACTCAAATGTAAACATAACAGAACACAAGCATGGTCATCATAATGGAATGAAGACATGCACAGAGTACAAAAAACATAAACACAGGATAACACAAGATGAAGACGGACAGACTGAAGAAATTGAAATGAGGAAATTGAGAAAGTATTCAGCCAAAGTCTTCAAACAGATATGAACAAGCACACAACAACAGAAATGAGGAAATGAAAGAGTTGAGGAAATAGAACCAGTAAGCTTGGTGAAGACAATGATTTGGTAGACCAGTTCCAACTACTGTATCAGGTGTACATCTGGTTGGAGCAGCTGAGTATTTAAACTCGAGGACACCCAGTCCCGAACACACAGTCCTCAACATATTCTCCTTGAGCTAAGGTCACACAGACCTCGCCCAATCACTCGTGGTAAGTCTTCAGGTGACTTCCGGACCTTCACAAACTTGGTCACTCGACGATCCACAATTCCTCTTGGATGCTCTAGACCTTGACGCTTAACCGTCTGGAAGAAGCACAGTCTTCAAAGGAAACAAGGATCGGATCCATGCAGGATCAATCTCTTCAGTGATGCTCAATCACTTTGGGTTTGTAGATGTTGGGTTTGGGTTTTCCCCACTTGATGATTTTCTCTCAAAAGTCCTCGGAGGATGGGATGCTCACAAATGACAAGTGTCAGTTTCTCTCGGAGCAGCCAACCAGCTAGTGGTTGTAGGGGGCGGCTATTTATAGCCTAGGGAGCAGTCTGACATGATAAGACATAAATGCCCTTGTCTGATATGACCGTTAGGTGGGTAGATATTTTGGGAGAGCTGGCGCATAGCACAGCAACGGTCGGAATTTTGACTCTCAAATTCCTCAGGGCTATCATGTTCCTCACTGTGTAGGTAATCCGCACTGGCGAATTCCTAGCTCCTCAATCAGAACAAATTCCTCAGAGACCAGAAGAACTTCGTCTCTGTCACTGAAGAATATGACTGAACTATATGAGATTTCCAATGGCTTCACTCGAAGGGATTGGTAGGTGTAGGATTTTGAGTTGAGCATCACATGGAAATTTTTCCTTAGTATTTCCTCGACCCCCTTTAACATTACGATGTTTCCTATGACTCAAGAAGGAGAAAATGAAACTATAAAAACAAAAATCTTCACGCTTCATGTTCCTCGAATGATTGCCAAGTCTTCAAGGTTACACCAATTTCTTCACTTTCAAAGTCTTCAGAAAGTCTTCAGAAATCCAAAATCTTCAGTCGAAGAACTTCATTTTTAGGGGTCGACTTTCTCTGTAAATATGAAACTCGTCATAGACTTATAGACCTGTGTACACTCACAAACGCATCAGTCCCTGAACCTATAAGTCTTCAATACACCAAAATCACTAAGGGGCACTAGATGCACTTACAATCTCCCCCTTTTTGGTGATTGATGACAATATAGGTTAAGTTTTCAACGGGGATAAATATATGAAGTGTAAGAATTGATGTTGAGGAATTTGATTGCAAGATATAGAAGAACGCCCCCTGAAGATGTGCATAGTGAGGAATTTTCTTTTGAAGCATTGCACACTTGAAGAGTATAATCATGGATATCTCCCCCTATATCTTGTAATTCATACACGCATTTGACATATAATATGAAGAATTTGAAATGCATGATGAAATATGGTGACTGATGTAATTCAGCATGCGTGCATTGACATTAATGAGGAATAAGCATGCAGAAGAACACATCAAAAGTACCAGGCCACCATAGAGTTTAAGATTACAACTCGATCCAGCAAAGTCATCAAAAGAACGAGAGTTGTAACTTAGCCAAAAAACGCCCATATAAGATAGACTCGCTTGAAGACTAACTCAAATTTCTCCCCCTTTGTCATCGAATGACCAAAAGGGTTGAAATTGAGGACTAACGCCCCTGAAGAATGTCATGATGATGGAGGAGCTCCAGCGTTGTCAGGGTCTTGAGTCGTTGTGGGGCCTGCTGCAGTGTCGTCCAAGTCTTCATACTCGTCCGTGTCGCGGGATGAAGAATATGAAGTGGCCACCAGGGAAGGAACCTTGACCTTCTTGAATTTCTTCGGTGGAGGAGCAGACCAGTCAGAATTTTCCTTGAAGCCCATTTGTTTCAGATCTTCTTGACCATATAGATGTGACAGAATAGCCCAGGTGCGATTAAAAACTTCATGGAGGTAGTAATGGTTTTTCTTCACTGCATTATGTGTAGAAGTCATGTTGTGAAGAATAGAGCCAAACTGATGCTTAACCCATTTGTGGTTTCGATCCACCTTCTGGTGAAGACTTAGAAGCAGCTCACGGTCAGTCATCACACGAGGAGCAGTAGCTTGAGGACTTGACTTGGGAGCATTGGCAGCAGAATCATGAGTGGCAGAGTCATCATTGGTGGAATAAGATGCAGCTTTGCGGAACTGACCATCCAATGGACGAATGCCTTCATCGATAACGGCTGGTGACTTGCCCTTCTCATCAACTGAGGAATATGTCCGCTTGAGGACTTCAATCTGAGGCAAGTAGCTGAGATGATTCTGAAAGTCAGCCTTGTAGTTGAGTGAAGACCTTGTTCTGAGGAATCTCATGATCCACGGTGCATAAGGCTTCATCTCAAATGGTGAAAGTGCAACATTCGCCAGAGTCCTCATGAAGAAATCATGATAGTTTATGGGGATGCCATGCATTATGTTGAATAGCATATTCTTCATCATCCCAATAATTTCTTCGTCGGATGAGTCATGGCCTTCTATAGGACTCATGGTCTTCGTCAGAATGTGATAGATGGTTCTTGGCACATAGAGCAATTCCTTCACGAGGAATTTGGTCCTTGGGGCCTGACCAGGCTTCAGAGGCTTCATGAGCACTTGCATATAGTGAGCAGTGAGTTCAGGCTCATCATACAGACAACGAGCACCTTCAGGTGGAGGACTGATTGGCAGGGCACGAAGCAATTCAGAGGCTGGTGCCTTGTAATGAGTGTTTTCAGTCATCCAGTCCAACACCCAAGAGTTGACATCAGCAGCATCACCTGTGATATGCAGCATTGCGTAGAACTGAAGAATAAGCTCTTCATTCCAATCAACTATGTCTGAGCAGAAGTTGACCAAGCCTGCATCATGAAGCATGCTGAGGACTTGAGAGAAGCAAGGCATTGATTCCATGTCCACGTGAGGAATATGCTCATGGTCGAAGACTTTGTCCTTGTTGAAAAGTAGTGAAGAATAGAAGTTGGCCTGGCTGGCAGTCCAGAAACGCTTCCTTCTAAGACGAGCATTGTCATACGGGTTTAAATCAGTGAAGAACACACGCTCGCCGAAGAAATCATCAGCCTTGAATTTTTGCTTCTTTGAGAAGAGATCCTTTGGCTTGGGCTGAGGGGTATCAGTCAATTGCATCACTACCTCAGGAATTGCAATCTCAGGTTCCTCGGGCTGAGGAATTTCAGGCTCTTCTTCAGCTTTAGCCTGGGTCTTCAATTCTTCATTTACAATTTCTTCAGCACTAGTGGCTGGAATTTCTTCATGGACAGACGGGGTTGCATGAGGTTCTTCAGATCCCATTTGCACTTCAGTAGCAGCTGGGGACTGTGGAATTTCTTGGAGTGGAGTGAACATTGGAGAGTTGGGGTGCTGACTTTCCCAAAAGTCATCATTGAGCACAGGAGTGGTACAACCAATGTCCACATCCTCATCTTCCATTTCTTCAACACCTGCCTCTTCAACAGTGAACTGAGGCATATGTGAGGCGATGACTGGGGTTGAAGGGATTGCATCCACTTCAATTTCTTCATCCAACTACTCTGTCGAAGCAGCAGAAGGAGTTTCTTCATCAGATTCGCTAGGAATCACATAATGTTCACCAAAAGGAACAAGGTCCTTTGATGGCATGAAAGAGACTGGAACAACATCAATTGGATTGTCAATTGAACTAGTCAGAGGCTTCATCTTCTTTGGAGCTGAAGAATTTGATGAAGTCGATGCCTTCCTTTTCTTCACAGCTGCACGCTCTGCAGCCTTTGTCTTCTTTGCATCTGATGCAGATGGAAGGATCGGAGTTGGTGTAGGCGCAGGAAGTGCAGAGGACTTTGGATCATTTTCTTCAGGCGCAACTGATGCAGTTGCCTGACTTCTTCACTTTCTTTAGGCGCACCACTAGTGGATGCCCTGGCAATTTCTTCATCAGCTGGGATAGAGTCATCAGCCCTGGTACTCTCATTTTCTTCAGCAGCCTGATTGTCATCAGCAGTGATGGCATGTTCTTCAGTAGGCTTAGCAGATGCTTTAGCCGGTGTAACTTCAATGTGCAGATGAGCAGCAGCACTTGAAGTGAATTTCTTCTTCAGATTGACAAACCAAACCTTGGCGTCCTTCCAATCAGCATCGTAGCGATCAAATTCATCACTCAGTTGCTTGATTTCAGCTTGCAAGGCAACACGTTGATCTGGGGTAAGAGTGAGGACATTGTCCTTGAGGTAGCGCTACTTCTTGTACTGCCTTCTTAAAATTTCCACTTTTCTTCCTCAATGACGGCAGTCAAAACATGACTTTGGCCAGGAGTGAGGTTCATCTCCGGCAGAGGCGTGTTAGGGTCGTTGTGCCATAGGTCAATGAAGTCAATGATCAACTTTGGATCCAACTGCAGTGGCACAATGCAACCTTTGGCTCTTGCGGCCTGGCTTGCCTGCCTCTGATGATTTCGTCAAGTTCTTCATCATCAGCCTCATCGTCATCAGAGGGCACTTGGAAGGCGACTTGCTTCTTGTGAGGACTTGGTCGAAGGCCTCATCCAGCAGTGGCCTTTTTCTTCAGCAGAGAAGGGCCAGCTGAGGAATTTGGTGCAGCTGAGGAACTTACAGATGCTCCTGAGGCAATTGAGATGCCAGTGGTCCTTTGGCACGTGGCAAGATGCACAGGTGCCGACGATTTGGTCGGAGCAGCTGAAGACTTTGTCGGAGGAGCTGAGGACTTTGAAGGAGCAGTCTGAGGAATTGGTCGTGAGGGCTTTGAAGAATCTGGCCTTGAGGGCATTGCTGAGGAGCTTGGCCATGAGGGCATTGAGGGAGAAGCGCTTGACTTATGAGCAGGCTTCTTAGGCATCGCCTTCTCGTCTGACTAGTAGAGGCCTCAGCAGAGGTAGCAACAACAGCAGAGTCTGCATTGAATTTCTTCACTGCTTCCTTTGCTTGCTTGGCCAGTTTGTCCTGGCTCTTAGCACATTCATCAGCATAGTCCTCACCGCGCTTGAGGCTAGTGGGATTTTCCACTTGGCCTGGTGCCAATGGAGGTCTTGAGCATGGAGGGTTGAGTGCGAATTTCTTCATATACTTGGGAGTAACATACCTGTACTCCCTCCATTCCCGTGCCCATCTCCTCTCTATCTTTTGAATGTGCACCTTGCGCTAATTTCTATCTTCCTCAGGGGGTGTGCAGTACCCAGCATAAATGTCCTCAGGGATTTCGAAAGCAGTATTGACCTCAGGTCTCTTTCCACCCTTCTGTGGCTTCTTACCTTCAGTCATTTTCTTCATCTGAGGAATATGAACAACTGAAGTTTCTGAAGAGGTGTGCAACTTTTCTTCGAGGAATGCTGCAAATGAGTTAAGTTGATGAGAACCTAGTGATTCAACAACGGACATTTGTACCTGTGAAGAGAGTATAGTTGCGAGGAATTTGGAGAGGTCATATGCGTTCTCAGAAAGGTTTTTCAAAAAGGAATAGGTTTGAGGAATTTGACCAGATGAGGCTTGAGGAATTTCACTAAGCGTTCTTTGTCTTAGGTTCCAGAGTTGTATAGATTGAAAATCCACACAATTGAGGAATCTTGAAGAAAATCATTGCTTAGAGAAACGAATCAAGATCAGATGACATGTTAGGTGTTCATGTGTGTGAAGATTTGAAGAATAAACACCTTTGAAGATTTTCAAGAAAACATATGAATCAAAGAGGGCAGTAAAAGTAACTTTTAATTACACGAGTTGAAGAACACGACGAACTAGGAAGTGTAGAAGTGAAGTTCGTCAGTTCAGATCTTCCACGCCCTAACTCGGCAGAGGAAGACGGCTACGGCGGCGGCGGAGTGAAGAAATCCGCAACCGGCGCGAGTACGACGGCGACGAGGTCGAGGAAGTGAAGCTCTTCCTCACCGGAGACGATGAAGTAGCGGTGGCGCTAGGGTTTGGGGAGCTCGAGCGAGAGTGAGAGCGAGCGGAGTAGAAACGAAGTGAGGAAGAGGCAGAGGTATTTATAGAGGGAGTGAAAATTTGTACGCCTGAGGAAATCGGACGAACATGCCCCTGGCCCTTCTCATTCGCTTGACATGTGTCACCCACGTACTGAGAGGTGGCGATCGTGTAGGATCGTGGGTGAATAGATAAATATTCTTGTGGGATGCGGAACGGTTTGAGTGGCAAAGCCAAAAATTCAAATCAGATAAGTTAAAAGTTCCGTTCGCATTTTCTTCAGCAGTCAAGGACACAGTGAAGATTTTAGAACGCACATGAAGAATTTGTGAATAGACTGGGTTGAGTTTAGCATAGAGGGGGAAGGGTCCGATCACATTCACTTAGCAGAAGAAATCAACTTGAAGAAATAGCAATAAGTGAATGTTGTAGAGGACATAAACTCATATATATATATATATATATATATATATATATATATATATATATATATATTCAAATGAAGAACAACACCGGAAGGAGTGAAGACAATGCAAAGTTGAAGAATTTGAAAAACTGAGGAGTTTCAAAAATGAAGAAAAACCCAAATTGAAGATTTTCAACTTTGGGTGGTGGCGTAACCCACCGTATAAGAAAGCTGATTTCAGACACCACGTACAATTGTCGTAGGGCTCTGAGAATCAATTTCTTCATTAATTTCTTCACATTTAGAGGGTTAGTCTTCATTGATTGAAGAAAAATGTTACTTCGTGTGTTGCGCATCTAAGTCATCAAGTCAGCATAAGTATTAGGATGTGTGTCCATTTCAGAGAACATTCGAAGATTCTAGGATATTTAGCTCACACCGCAACTTGCTAAATCTCTTCTCATCCAAGGGCTTAGTGAAGATATCGGACAACTGGTCTTCAGTACTAACGTGGTCGATCGAGATGTCGCCCTTCAACACATGATCACAAAGAAAATGATGATGGATCTGGATGTGCTTGGTCTTCGAGTGCTGAACTGGGTTATGAGCAATCTTGATGGCACTCTCATTATCGTAGTAGAGAGGCATATTCTTCACGTTGACGCCATAGTCCTTGTGTGTTTGCTTCATCTGAAAGATTCAATATAAATCTTCTTACTTGTGATATGAATATTCAGATCCAAAAGATTCAAGACAAAAGTTCATATTGACACAAAAATAATAATACTTCAAGCATACTAATCAAAGCAATCATGTCTTCTCAAAATAACATGGCAAAAGAAAGTTCATCCCTACAAAATCATATAGTTAGGCTATGCTTCATTTTCGTCACAAAAAGATGTTCCCAACTTCTATACCCCCGATGACAAGCCAAGCAATTGTTTCATACTCAAATAATCTCAAACTTTTTCAACTTTCACGCAATACATGAGCGCGAGCCATGGATATAGCACTATGGGTGGAATAGAATATGATGATGGGAATTGTGTGGAGGAGACAAAGAAGGAGGAAGTCTCACATTGACGAGGCTAATCAATGGGCTATGGATATGCCCATCAATTGATGTCAACATGAGGAGTAGGGATTGCCATGCAACGGATGCACTAGAGCTATGAATGCTCAACAAAATAAAACTACTGGGTGTGCATCCAACTCGCTTGCTCACGAAGACCTAGGGCATTTTGAGGAAGCCCATCATTGGAATATACAAGCCAAGTTCTATAATGAAAAAATCCCACTAGTATAAAAAGACAACTTATGAGACTCACTATCATGAAGAACAAGGTGCTACTTTGAAGCACAAGTGTGGTAAAAGGATAGTAGCATTGTCCCTTCTCTCTTTTTCTCTCATATTTTTTTATTTGTTTGGGCCTTTCCCTTTTTTTTATGGCCTCTTTTTTTTTGTCCGGAGTCTCATCCCGACTTATGGGGGAATCATAGTCTCCATCATCCTTTCCTCACTTGGGACAATGCTCTAATAATGATGATCATCACACTTTTATTTTTCTTACAACTCAACAATTACAACTCGAAACTTAGAACAAATTATGACTCTATATGAATGCCTCCGGCGGTTTACTGGGATGGTGCAATAAATCAAGAGTGACATGTATGGAAAATAATGCATGGTGGCTTTGCCACAAATATGATGTCAACTACATGATCATGCAATGGCAATATGACAAAAGTAATGTATGTCATGATGATGATGGTGGAAGTTGCATGGCAATATATCTCAGAATGGCTATGGAAATGCCATGATAGGTAGGTATGGTGGCTGTTTTGAGGAAGATATAAGGAGGTTTATGTGTGTTAGAGCGTATCGTAGCACGGGGTTTGGATGCACCGGCAAAGTTTGCACCAACTCTCAAGGTGAGAAAGGGCAATGCACGGTACCGAAGAGGCTAGCAAAGGCGGAAAGGTGAGAGTGCGTATAATCCATGGACTCAACATTAGTCAAAAGAACTCATATACTTATTGCAAAAATTTAGAAGCCATCAAAAAGTTCAAGTACTACGCACATGCTCCTAGGGGGATAGATTGGTAGGAAAAGACCATCGCTCGTCCCCGACCGCCACTCATAAGGATGCACAAGCCAGGTACACTTCATGTTTCAAATTTGTTACACAACTTTACCCATACGTGCATGCTACGGGACTTGCAAACTTCAACACAAGTATTTCTCAAATTCACAATTATCAACTAGCACGACTTTGATATTATTACCTCCATATCTCAAAACAATTATCAAGCATCAAACTTATCTTAGTATCCAACACACTCATAAGAAAGTTTTTACTATTCTTGAATACCTAGCATGTTAACATTAAGCAAATTACCATGATATTAAAGACTCTTACAATAATCTAAGTGAAGCATGAGAGTTCATCTATTTCTTCAAAACAAATCCACCACTGTGCTCTAAAATATATAAGTGAAGCACTAGAGCAAAAGACAAACTACTCCGAAAGATATAAGTGAAGATCAATGAGTAGTCGAATAATTATGCAACTATGTGAAGACTCTACCATTTAATAATTTCAGATCTTGATACTTTATTCAAACAGCAAGCAAAGCTAAAGAAAACTATATTGCAAGGATAGCACAACTCACGTGAAGAAGCAAAAACTTAGGCTCAACCGATACTAACCGATAGTTGTTGAAGAAGAAAGGTGGGATGCCTACCGGGGCATCCCCAAGCTTAGATGCTTGAGACTTCTTGAAATATTATCTTGGGGTGCCTTGGGAATCCCCAAGCTTGAACTTTTGTGTCTCCTTAATTCCTCCCATATCATGGTTTCTCTTTTTATCAAAAGCTTCATTCACAACAAACTCAACAAGAACTCGTGAGATAGGTTAGTATAAACCAATGCAAAACCTTATCATTTTCTACTGTAACAAATCACTAAGATTATTATTCAACATTTCATACTAAATGCCTCTGCATAATTAATACTCCTATCCTCAAATTGAATCATTAATTAAGAAAACATATGCAAACAATGCAACCATAACAGCAGTCTGCCAAAACAGTACAGTCTGTAAAGAATGCAAGAGTATCAATACTTCCCTGAATCCAAAAATTATGAACTAAAATTCCCACTGTAATAAATTTATCAGATCTCAATATGCAAAAATATTCAACATTATATCACTCTCTGAATTTTCTAGGGAATTTTTGCAACAGCGGTAAACTTTCTGTTTTCAAACAGCAACATGTATACTGGCAAAATAAGCATGGCAAAGGATATTCTTGACTTCTCTATTGAAACTAAAGATGCAAAACATTAATATAAATAACATCAAGCTAATACTAACAAAAGAAAATGACGCTCCAAGCAAAACACATATCATGTGGTGAATAAAAATATAGCTCCAAGTAAAGTTACTGATGAACGAAGACGAAAGAGGGGATGCCTTTCGGGGCATCCCCAAGCTTAGGCTCTTGGTTATCCTTGAAGATTACCTTGGGGTGCCATGGGAATCCCCAAGCTTAGGCTCTTACCACTCCTTCTTCCATATTCCATCGAATCCTTACCCAAAACTTGAAAACTCCACAACACAAAACTCAACAGAAAACTTGTAAGCTCCGTTAGTATAAGAAACTAAAACCACCACTTAGGTACTGCAATGAGCTCATTCTAAATTCATATTGGTGTAATATCTACTGTAATTCAACTTATCTATGGTTCATACACTCCGATACTACTCATAGATTCATCAAAATAAGCAAACAACACATAGAAAACAGAATCTGTCAAAAACAGAACAGTCTGTAGTAATCTGTATCAAACGTATACTTCTGGAACTACAAAAATCCTACCAAATTAGGAAGTCCTAAGAAATTAGTGTACCAATCCATAGAAAAAATAATCAGATCTGAAGCACGTTTCTGTGAATTAAGAAAACTAATTTACTGGGTGCAAAAGTTTCTGATTTTCAGCAGGATCAGCACAACTATCACCGTAAGCCATCCTAAAGGTCTTACTTGGCACTTTATTGAAACAAAAGCTATAAAACATGATTACTACAGTAGCATAATCATGTGGACACACAAAAACAGTAAGGATAAGTATTGGGTTGTCTCCCAACAAGCGCTTTTCTTTAATGCCTTTCTAGCTAGGCATGATGATGACAATGATGCTCACATAAAAGATAAGAATTGAAACATAACTGGAGCATCATGAAGCATATGACTATCACTTTTAAGTCTAACCCACTTCCTATGCATAGGGATTTTGTGAGCAAACAACTTATGGGAACAAAAATCAATTTGCATAGGAAGGTAAAACAAGCATAACTTCAAGATTTTAAGCACATAGAGAGGAAACTTGATATTATTGCAATTCCTACAAGCATATATTCCTCCCTCATAATAATTTTCAGTAGCATCATGAATGAATTCAACAATATAACCAGCACCTAAAGCATTCTTTCCATGATCTACTAGCATAGAAAATTTACTACTCTCCACATAAGCAAAATTCTTCTAATTCGGAATAGTGGGAGTATCATAAGAGACTTGAACACTAAAAATTGTTTCCACATTAAAAGAGTAATGTTCAGAGAAAGGGTAATCATAATCATGACAAGATTTGTAAATATAATCATCACTAATTTTTATAGCATTAGTTTCATCACAATAATCATCATAAGTAGCAACTTCGTTCTCATCATAATCGATTGAAACCTCTCCCAAGATAGTGGAATCACTAAATAAAGTTGACACTCTTCCAAATCCACTTTCATATTCATCACAATAAAATTAAACATCCTCCAAAATAGTGGGATCACTACTTCCTAAAGTTGACTCTCTTCTGAACCCACTTTCATCAATATAATCATCATAGGTAGGAGGCATGCTATCATCATAACAACTTTGCATATCAAAACTTGGGATGCTAAAAATATCATCTTCATTAAACATAGCATCCCCAAGCTCGGGACAAACATTAATTCCAGCAAATATATTCTCAAATATTTCATCCCAATCAAACATAGCTTCCCCAAGCTTGGGCCCTTTCGTATCATAAGCATAATCACTCTCATCATTAAAAATATTGATAGCACCAATAGTATAGCAATTATCACCATCACAATGAGTAGTAGGAGCAACATCATTTGGGAGGGATACCTTTTTACCTTTGTTGCTCCTTCTTTTCTTTTTCTTCTTCACATTATGTGTAGGTTCAACCTTCCTGCTTGAGCTCTTGATGAGATTAGTTGAATAGAAAGCTCCTCCTCGTTACCTGATTCATCATAAGAAATAATAGGAGGAGATTGGGAAGTCTCTTCCCTTTCATTAGTATTCTCATCATCCTCTATTTGTTTTCTTTTCTTTATGTAATTGGCAATATAAGGATTTTTAATGCAATTCACCACACAATACATATAAATCTTCTCTAGATCAAAATCAAGAATTCTATCAAGATTAAATTTTGGAATACCCTCAGTTATACGTTTCATTTCTTCATACCCCAAAAGAACGCTAAGCTCCTTATGATGCTCAAGGGTAATAAAATTATCACAATATTTGGACACGACTTGATCATGAAACAAATAACATTGGAGCTTTAAATGACCATGTTCATTGCAAAGTTCACAAGGGGTGCGAAAAATATTGAATCTTTCAGCACATTCATCTAACTCTTCTTGCAACAATTTGGTTGTAAGTACTTATGCCTCTTGCAATATCTATCTTACCTATTTGGTGTGTTCATGCAAACATGCACTCCACAAAAGTTGACATGCTCATAAGAGATATTTTCATCATAACTGGTGTAATCATCATTAGCATCATGGATATTCAAAGAATTCGTACTAACAACATTGCAATCATGCTCATCATTCAAAGATTTAGTGCCAAACAATTTAGAGATTTCTTCTTCTAGCACTTGAGCACAATTATCCTTTCCATCATACTCACGAAAGATATTAAAAAGGTGAAGCGTATGAGACAAACTCAACTCCATTTTTTTGTAATTTTCTTTTATAAACTAGACTAGTGCTAAAACAAGAAACAAAAAGATTCGATTGCAAGATCTAAAGATATACCTTCAAGCGCTAACCTCCCCGGCAACGGCGCCAGAAAAGAGCTTGATGTCTACTACACAACCTTCTTCTTGTAGACGTTGTTGGGCCTGCAAGTGCACAGGTTTGTAGGATAGTAGCAAATTTCCCTCAAGTGGATGACCTAAGGTTTATCAATCCGTAGGAGGCGTAGGATGAAGATGGTCTCTCTCAAACAACCCTGCAACCAAATAACAAAAAGTCTCTTATGTCCCCCAACACACCCAATACAATGGTAAATTGTATAGGTGCACTAGTTCGGCGAAGAGATGGTGATACAAGTGCAACATAGATGGTAGATATAGGTATTTGTAAACTGAAATAATAAAAACAGCAAGGTAACAAGTGATAAACATGAGCGTAAACGGTATTGCAATGATAGGAAACAAGGCCTAGGGTTCATACTTTCACTAGTGCAAGTTCTCTCAACAATAATAACATAGATAGATCATATAGCAGTCTCTCAACATGCAACAAAGAGTCACTCTGAAGCCACTAATAGCGGAGAACAAACATAGAGATTATGGTAGGGTACGAAGCCACCTCAAAGTTATTCTTTCGGATCTATCTATAAAAGAGTTCGTACTAGAATAACACCTTAAGATACAAATCAACCAAAACCCTAATGTCACCTAGATACTCCATTGTCACCTCAAGTATCCGTGGGCATGATTATACGATATGCATCACACAATCTCAGATTCATCCAACCAACATAAAGTACTTCAAAGAGTGCCCCAAAGTTTCTACCGAAGAGTCAAGAACGTGTGCCAACCCCTATGCATAGGTTCCCAATGTCACGAAACCCGCAAGTTGATCACCAAAACATACATCAAGTGGCACATGATATCCCATTGTCACCATAGATAATCACGGCAATACATACATCAAGTGTTCTCATAAAAGACTCAATCCGATAAGATAACTTCAAAGGGGAAACTCAATTCATCACAAGAGAGTAGAGGGGGAGAGACATCATAAGATCCAACTACAATAGCAAAGCTCGGGATACATCAAGATCGTGCCATAGAGGAACACGAGAGAGAACACGAGAGAGAGAAAGAGATCAAACACATAGCTACTAGGACATACCCTCAGCCCCAAGGGTGAACTACTCCCTCCTCGTCATGGATAGCGCCGGGATGATGAAGATGGACTCCGGTGATGGGATCCCCCTCGGCAAGGTGCCAGAACAGGGTCCCGATTGGTTTTTGGTGGCTACAGAGGCTTGCGGCGGCGGAACTCCCGATCTATCTTCTGTTCTGGAAGTTTTAGGGTACGTAGGTATATATGGGTGCAGGGGGTATGTCAGTGGACCTCCAGGGTGCTCACGAGGTAGGGGGCGCCCAGGGGGTTGGGCGTGCCCCCACCCTCGTGGGCAGCCCGGGACTCCCTTGACATGCACTCCAAGCCCATGAGGTTGGTTTCCTTCCAAAATTAACTTCTCCAGTTGATTTGGTTCTGTTTTGACTCCGTCTGATATTCCTTTTCCTCAAAACACTGAAATAGGCATAAAACAGCAAATCTGGGCTAGGCCTCCGGTTAATAGGTTAGTCCCAAAAACAATATAAAAGTGGATAATAAAGCCCAATATTGCCTAAAACAGTAGATAAAGTAGCATGGAGCAATCAAAAATTATAGATATGTTGGAGACGTATCAGAGGAGCAGACCAGTTAAAATCTTCCTTGAATCCCATTTGTTTCAGATCTTCTTCACCATATAGATGTGACAGAATAGCCCAGGTGCAATCAAAAACTTCATGGAGGTAGTAATGGTTTTTCTTCACTGCATTATGTGTAGAAGTCATGTTGTGAAGAATAGAGCCAAACTGACGCTTAACCCATTTGTGGTTTTGATCCACCTTCTGGTGAAGACTTAGAAGCAACTCACGGTCAGTTGTCACATGAGGAGCAGTAGCTTGAGGACTTGACTTGGGAGCATTGGCAGCAGAATCATGGGTGGCAGAGTCATCATTGGTGGAATAAGATGTAGCTTTCTGGAATTGACAATCCAATGGACAAATGCCTTCATCGATAACGGCTGGTGACTTGCCCTTCTCATCAGCTGAGGAATATGTCCACTTGAGGACTTCAATCGGAGGCAAGTAGCTGAGATGATTTTGAAAGTCAGCCTTGTAGTTGAGTGAAGACCTTGTTCTGAGGAATCTCATGATCCACGGTGCGTAAGGCTTCAGCTCAAGTGGTGAAAGTGCAACATTCGCCACAGTCCTCATGAAGAAATCATGATAGTTTCTGGGGATGCCGTGCATTATGTTGAATAGCATATTCTTCATCATCCCAATAATTTCTTCATTGGATGAGTCATGGCCTTTGATAGGACTCATGGTCTTCGTCAGAATGCGATAGATGGTTCTTGGCACATAGAGCAATTCCTTCATGAGGAATTTGGTCCTTGGGGCTTGACTAGGCTTCAGAGGCTTTAGGAGCACTTGCATATAGTGAGCAGTGAGTTCAGGCTCATCATACAGACAACGAGCACCTTCAGGTGGAGGACTGATTGGCAGGGCATGAAGCAATTCAGAGGCTGGTGCCTTGTAATGAGTGTTTTCAGTCATCCAGTCCAACACCCAAGAGTTGACGTTAGCAGCATCACCTGTGATATGTAGCATTGCGTAGAACTAAAGAATAAGCTCTTCATTCCAGTCAACTATGTCTGAGCAGAAGTTGAGCAAGCCTGCATCATGAAGCATACTGAGGACTTGAGAGAAGCAAGGCATTGATTCCATGTCCACGTGAGAAATATGCTCGTGGTCGAAGACTTTGTCCTTGTTGAAAAGCAGTGAAGAATAGAAGTTGGCCTGGCTTGCAGTCCAGAAACGCTTCCTTCTAAGACGAGCATTGTCATACAGGTTGAAATCAGTGAAGAACACATGCTCGCCGAAGAAATCATCAGCCTTAAATTTGTGCTTCTTTGAGAAGGGATCCTTTGGCTTGGGCTGAGGGGTATCAGTCAATTGCATCACTACCTCAGGAATCGCAATCTCAGGTTCCTCGGGCTGAGGAATTTCAGGCTCTTCTTCAGCTTCAGCCAGGGTCTTCAATTCTTCATTTACAATTTCTTCAGCACTAGTGGCTGGAATTTCTTCATGGACAGACGGGGTTGCATGAGGTTCTTCAGATCCCATTTGCACATGAGTAGCAGCTAGGGACTAAGGAATTGCTTGGAGTGGAGTGAACATTGGAGAGTTGGGGTGCTGACTTTCCCAAAAGTCATCATTGAGCACATGAGTGGTACAGCCAATGTCTACATCCTCGTCTTCCATTTCTTCAATACCCGCCTCTTCAGCAGTTAACTGAGGCATAGGCGAGGAGATGACTGGGGTTGAAGGGATTGCATCCACTTCAATTTCTTCATCCAACTGCTCTGTCGAAGCAGCAGAAGGAGTTTCTTCATCAGATTCACTAGGAATCACATAATGTTCACCAAAAAGAACAAGGTCCTTTGATGGCATGAAAGAGACTGGAACATCATCAATTGGATTGTCAATTGAACTAGTCAGAGGCTTCATCTTCTTCAGAGCTGAAGAATTTGATGAAGTCGATGCCTTCCTTTTCTTCATAGTTGCATGCTCTGCAGCCTTTGTCTTCTTCGCATCTGATGCAGAGGAAGGATCAGAGTTGGTGTAGGCACAGGAGGTGCAGAGGACTTTGGATCATTTTCTTCAGGCGCAACTGATGCAGTTGCCCTGACTTCTTCACTTTCTCCAGGCTCACCACTAGTGGATGCCCTGGCAATTTCTTCAGCGGCTGGGATAGAGTCATCAGCCCTGGTACTCTCATTTTCTTCAGCAGCCTGATTGTCATCAGTGGTGCTGGCATGTTCTTCAGTAGGCTGAGCAGATGCTTCAGCCAGTGTAACTTCAATGTGCACAGGAGAAGCAACCCTTGAAGTGAATTTCTTCTTCAGATTGACGAACCGAACCTTGGCGCCCTTCCAATCAGCATAGTAGCCATCAAATTCATCACTCAGTTGCTTGATTTCAGCTTGCAAGGCAACGAGTTGATCTGGGGTAAGAGTGAGGACATTGTCCTTGAGGTAGCGCTGCTTCTTGTACTGCGCTTTCTTCAACCTTCTGCCTTCTTCAAATTTCCACTTTTATTCCTTAATGAAGGCAGTCAAAACATGACTTTGGCCAGGAGTGAGGTTCATCTCCGGCAGAGGCGTGTTAGGGTCCTTGTGCCATAGGTCAATGAAGTCAAGGATTAACTTTGGATCCAACAACAGTGGCACATTGCAACCTTTGGCTCTTGCGGCCCTGGCTTGCCCGCCTCTGATGATTTCGGCAAGTTCTTCATCATCATCCTTATCGTCATTAGAGGGCACTCGGAAGGCGACTTGCTTCTTGTGAGGACTTGGTCAAAGGCCTCGTCCAGCAGTGGCCTTTTTCTTCAGCAGAGAGGGGCCAGCTGAGGAATTTGGTGCAGCTGAGGAACTTGCAGATGCTCCTGAGGCAATTGAGATGCCAGTGGTCCTTTGGCACGTGGCAAGATGCACCGGTGCCGAGGATTTGGTTGGAGCAGCTGAAGACTTTGTCGGAGGAGCTGAGGACTTTGAAGGAGCAGTCTAAGGAATTGGTCGTGAGGGCTTTGAAGAATCTGGCCTTGAGGGCATTGCTAAGGAGCTTGGCCGTGAGGGCATTGAGGGAGAAGCGCTTGACTTATGAGTAGGCTTCTTAGGCATCACCTTCCTTGGCTGACTAGCAGAGGCCTCAGCAGAGGCAGTAGCAGCAGCAGAGTCTACATTGAATTTCTGCACTGCTCCTTTGCTTGCTTGGCCAGTTTGGCCTGGCGCTTAGCCCATTCATCAGCATAGTCCTCACCGCGCTTGAGGTTGGTGGGATCTGCCACTTGGCCTGGTGCCAATGGAGGTCTTGAGCATGGAGGGTTGAGTGCGAATTTCTTCATATACTTGGGAGTAACATACATGTACTCCCTCCATTCCCGTGCCCATCTCCTCTCTATCTTTTGAATGTGCACCTTGCGCTAATTTCTATCTTCCTCAGGGGGTGTGCAGTACCCAGCATAAATATCCTCAGGGATTTCGAAAGCAGTATTGACCTCATGTCTCTTTCCACCCTTCTGTGGCTTCTTACCTTTAGTCATTTTCTTCATCTGAGGAATATGAACAACTGAAGTTTCTGAAGAGGTGTGCAACTTTTCTTCGAGGAATGCTGCAAATGAGTTAAGTTGATGAGAACCTAGTGATTCAACAGCGGACATTTGTACCTATGAACAGAGTATAGTTGCGAGGAATTTGGAGAGGTCATATGCGTTCTCAGAAGATTTTTCAAAAAGGAATAGGTTTGAGGAATTTGACCAGATGAGTCTTGAGGAATTTCACTAAGTGTTCTTTGTCTTAGGTTCCAGAGTTGTATAGATTAAAAATCCACACAATTGAGGAATCTTGAAGAAAATCATTGCTTAGAGGAATGAATCAAGAGTAGATGATATGTTAGGTGTTCATGTGTGTGAAGATTTGAAGAATAAACACATTTGAAGATTTTCAAGAAAACATATGAATCAAAGAGGCAGTAAAAGTAACTTTTAATTACCCGAGTTGAAGAACAAAACGAATTGGGAAGTGTAGAAGTGAAGTTCGTCAGTTCAGATCTTCCACGCCCTAACTCGGCAGAGGAAGACGGCTACGGCAGCGGCGGAGTGAAGAAATCCGCAACCGGTGCGAGTACGACGGCGACGAGGTCGAGGCAGTGAAGCTCTTCCTCATTGGCGACGTGAAGTAGTGGCGGCGCTAGGGTTTGGGGAGCTCGAGCGAGAGTGAGAGCGAGCGGAGTAAAAACGAAGTGAGGAAGAGGCAGAGGTATTTATAGAGGGAGTGAAAAACTGTACGCCCGAGGAAATCGGACGAACGTGCCCCTGGCCCTTCTCATTCGCTTGACATGTGTCACCCACGTACTGAGAGGTGGCGATCATGTAGGATCGTGAGTGAATATATAAGTATTGTCATGGGATGCGGAACGGTTTGAGCGGCAAAGCCAAAAATTCAGATCAGATAAGTTAAAAGTTTCGTTCGCATTTTCTTCAGCTGTCAAGGACACAGTGAAGATTTTGAACGAGTTTCAAATAGAACGCACATGAATAATTTGTGAATAGACTGGGTTGAGTTTAGCATAGAGGGGGAAGGGTCCGATCACATTCACTTAGCAGAAGAAATCAACTTGAAGAAATAGCAATAAGTGAATGATGTAGAGGACATAAACTCATATATATATACATATATATACATATATATATATATACAGACGGTCTATTCTACTAATATTAGTAGAATAACTATTCTGCATACCACTTCGACACTGCACGCTCAACAGAAGCGCACTGCATCATTTTGACGACGAGCACTGCAATAGAGACTAGTGAACTTCGTGTCAAAAAAATTGCATGCAGTGTTTTTCTGGTACTGTTTTCGCTCTAATTTTTTAACCGTTTATCCAAGCGAGGCGTATAATATACCGTTGGAAAGCCATGGATTAGGTGCAACTTCGCCATGTTGAATACTTTTCGAGATTCCTTGCGGTTTAAGAGCAGTTTCAAAAACGGCGCGGTGGACGACGAGTGGCAGCGAGCGTATTTTCGCGATTTCTTCTAAACCGCGTGTAGAAACGAAGCAAATGATACGCCTTTGGATAGATATCGTCGAGGCGCATCTTTTTCATATATATAAATCTTTCTCTAATTCGTTACGGTTGAAGAGCAATTTCAAATTTACTAAATCGCGGAACTCTGTTTTTCAAATTTTTTGAAATTTTCGGTACTGTTTTCACTCCAATTTTCTAACCGTTTGTCGAAACGAGATGTATGATACGCCGTTGGAAAGCTATGGACAAGGCGCAACAGTCGTATGTTGAAATGTTTTTGAGATTCCTTACAGTTTTTAGTTAATTTTAAAAATCGTGCGGCTGACGTCGAGAGGCAGCGGTTGTTTTTTCACGAAATTTTTCTGAACGGCTAGTCAGAATGATTCAAATCATATGCCGTTGGAAAGATATTGACCAGACACAACTTTTTCATGTAGAACACTCTCTCTAATTCCTTACAGTTTAAGAGCAGTTTCAATCTTACCGTAAAGCGGACACTCTGTTCTTCGTGAGACCAAAATCGTCGTATGTATTGCATCAGACAGAAGAACGCATTGCTTCAGACAAAATACCGCACTGCATCAGATGGTCAAGTGCACTGCATGGTTTCTTTTTGTTTAGATGTATTTTTTCTCGGACGGGGAAAGAAGAACGCACTGCTTCAGACGAAATACCGCACTTCATCGGACAGACAAGTGCATTGCATGATTTATTTTTTGTGGGACTAAATTTTCCCAAACGATGTGGAGTGCACTCCATGTCAAGCGTTGGTGAATCGCAATACTATGAAAAGTGAACCTCAAGACTACTGTAAACGTGTCGTACTGCATCATACAGAAACCCGCACTTATTTAGACTAAAAACCGCACTTCATTGGACAGACAATGTGCACTGCATGATTTCTCCCTCGGTCATATGGAGAAGTGAATCGCATTACTTTTTTTTCATTTTGGTAACAATTTTTCTAGCACTTACAAGATGAACAACATCAGATACCTGAGCGCACTGCTTCAGTCAGAAAACCGCACTGCATCAAATGGTGTGAGCCGCAATACTTTTTTTGTCGTCTGCCTAATTTTTTTTCTTACACTTCTCATTGAGTGTAATTGAAATCGCAGCGAATTGTAACACTCCTGAAAGTGAGCTGCAATATTTTTTTGCTAGTGAACTTTGAAACTTTTTTTCCAATCATCCCACAAGCAAAAGAAAATGCATCACAAAAAGAAGTGAACCTTTCATGTTAACTTCTTTTTCAAACTTTCTCGTGTCCTTACTCAAACTTTATTTGTAGACCAAAGTGCACTGCAGTGTTGCATCTTTTTAAATGCATTTTGTTTGAAATCTGAAGTCCTTTGTAGTGGAAATTTTTCAAGACCAAAGTGCACCACATTTTCTTCCTGGTTTTTTACTGCACTATGGTAACTGAGAAAAAACTTGAAATTTTTGAACAAGAGAATTGCATTTTTTTTCAGTTTCCATATCTGCAGACAACTCAAATCTAGACTGCATGGTGCCAGACGGGTGTGCTGCTTACACTCAAGCAGTGCACTGCATGGCCAAAATCAACAGCAAAAAAAATGAAAATAACACACACAAAATTTATGAGCTCCAAGCCCAGCGAGCTGCTGCTCGTCCTTGATCTCATGGCGACAGAGGACACAAGTGCTCAGGGCGGCGGCCTTGCTGGAAGGCAACAGTCCAAAAAAATCCGATGGTATGGCTCTTCATACTGCACCTATCCTGCAACCGAACCACGTGAAGATCCTGAGCGAACTGCTCTCTCTAGTCGGAGGCATGGTGTGCTGGAGAAGGTCAAGCTGGCGCGAGGTGGAGCTCCTCGACGCACTCCAGATCTGCGAGCACTGCACGCCGGCATCCCACGAAACCACAACAAGCAGAAGGACGTGATCCCATAGCCGGTCCTCACGCACAGCTCCCGCGCGGGGACATGCCGTCGGGGGTGGAGTGCGCATGCGCCAGTGTGCACTGCGGCCAAGAAGGGCCAAGGGGGCAGGCCGGATCCATGGATTAAGAAGGTTGGGGAGGCCGGTGCCACGTTCCTCACGCACATCCCATGTAGATCAGGGGGAACGGCAACCGTCGGCTTGTCGGACGCGGCGGGCAGGCCGGATCCCATCTAGCGTCGGGTCGGGGGAGGCTGGATTGAAGGAATAGTGGAACCGCCGTTGGCGCACAACGCCGTGGGTGGTGGAGAGGAGGCGCGCCGTTCGGCGACGTCGTGGCGCTGGCCGTCTAGCGCAGCGGCACTGGTGCGGCCAGTGGCTAGGGAGGAGACTGGAGGGGAGGCGCCGGTCGGGAGGTGGGGAGGGGGGCGGCGCCAGGGAAGGAGGCTGGAGTGGGACGGCGCCGGGGGAGGAGGCTGGAGGGGGCGGCACCGGGGAGGAGGCTGGAGGGGGCGGCGCCGGGGGAGGAGGCTGGAGGGGGCGGCACCGAGGGAGGAGACGAAGGTAGTTGGTCGTGGGGAATTGGGGGAGGCGTCGGTTGGGAAGGAAGCGAGACAGAGAGGGGGCGACACTGGGGCGGTTTTTTTTCTCTGTTTGTGTCGTTCGAGTCAAGTAGGTGTGGGATGGGTCAGGTGTTAGCAGAATAAGGTTTGGGTGTGCAGAATAAGGTCTTAAGGGGTGTTATCATAATAGACCCACCCATATATATATATATATATATATATATATATATATTCAAATGAAGAACAACACCGGAAGGAGTGAAGACAATGCAAAGTTGAAGAATTTGAAAAACTGAGGAGTTTCAAAAATGAAGAAAAACTCAAATTGAAGATTTTCAACTTTGGGTGATAGCGTAACCCACTGTATAAGAAAGCTGATTTCAGACACCGCGTACAATTGTCGTAGGGCTCTGAGAATCAATTTCTTCATTAATTTCTTCACACTTAGAGGGTTAGTCTTCATTGATGGAAGAAAAACGTTACTTCGTGTGTTGCGCATCTAAGTCATCAAGTCAGCATAAGTATTAGGATGTGTGTCCATTTCAGAGAACATTCGAAGATTCTAGGATATTTAGGTCACACCACAACTTGCTAAATCTCTTCTCATCCAAGGGCTTAGTGAAGATATCGGCCAGCTGGTCTTTAGTGCTAACGTGGTCGATGGAGATGTCGCCCTTCAACACATGATCACAAAGAAAATGATGACGGATCTGGATGTGCTTGGTCTTCGAGTGTTGAACTGGGTTATGAGCAATCTTGATGGCACTCTCATTATGGCAGTAGAGAGGCACATTCTTCACGTTAACGCCATAGTCTTTGAGTGTTTGCTTCATCCATAGTAGTTGAGCATAGCACGATCCAGCAACAATGTACTCAGCTTCTGCAGTGGAGAGTGATACGCAGTTATGTTTCTTCGAGGACCAATAGACCAAAGATTGTCCGAGGAAATGGCATGTGCCTGATGTTGACTTGTGGTCCACACGATCACCAGCATAGTCAGAGTCTGAATATCCAATGAGATCAAAAGAGGAGCCCTTGGGATACCATAATCCAAGTGTTGGTGTGTGAGCTAAGTATCGAAGAATATGCTTCACAGCTTTATGGTGCGATTACTTCGACGTAGCTTGAAATTGGGCACACATGCAAACACTAAGCATAATATCCGGCCTAGATGCACATAAGTACAATAAAGAGCCAATCATGGAGCGGTATACCTTTTGATCAAAGTCTTTACCATTTTCATCAGTGCATAGATGGCCATTTGTGGGCATTGGAATTTTGACCCCTTGGCATTGGAATTTTGACCCCTTTGCAATCTTGCATGCCGAATTTTCTCAATACGTCCTTGAGGTATTTCTCCTGAGATATGAATATGCCATTGCGCTGTTGACGAATTTGAAGACCTAAAAAGAATTTCAATTCTCCCATCATAGACATTTGATATTCTTCACTCATCATATAGACAAATTCATCACTGTATCGTTGGTCAGTACAGCCAAAAATGATATCATCAACATATATTTGGCACACAAACAATTCTTCATCATAAGACTTAGTGAAAAGAGTTGGGTCGAGTGAACCGGGTTTGAAGACTTTCTTCATGAGTAATTCCTTCAAGGTATCATACCATGCCCGAGGGGTCTGCTTGAGGCCATACAGGGCCTTGTTGAGTCTGAAGACTTTATCAGGATTCTTTGGATCTTCAAAACCTGGGGGTTGAGCAATATATACTTCTTCCTCAAGCTTACCATTGAGGAATGCACTTTTCACATCCATTTGTTGTAAGATAATATCATGATGGTTAGCATAAGCAAGTAATATGCGAATAGCCTCAAGTCTAGCAACAGGTGCAAAAGTTACATCGAAATCAATTCCTTCAACCTGTGTGTAGACTTGAGCTACAAGCCGTGCCTTATTCCTCACCACAAGGCCATTTTCATCTTGCTTGTTGCGGTAGATCCACTTTGTGCCAATAATGTTGTGCTTGCGAGGATCTGGACGTTTGACCAGTTCCCGGACGTTGTTGAGCTCGAGCTGATGTAATTCTTCTTGCATAGCTTGAATCCACTCAGGCTCCAGAAATGCTTCATCTACCTTAGTGGGCTCTGTGATAGAGACAAAAGCAAAGTGCCCACAAAAGTTAGACAAATGTGAAGCTTTTGAGCGTGTGAGAGGACCTGGTGCTTCAATGTCATCGATGATCTTATCAACTTGCACTTCGTTTGCAATACAAGGATGAGCGGGTTGTCTTTGAGGAATTTGATCCGCATTTTCTTCACGAGCATTTTCCTCAGCACCATTTTCTTCAGGTGAGCCAGCTCGAAATTCATCATGTTCTGGAATGATTTCTTCAGCAGATTCTTCAGTGGGAATGACATCCTCAGTAGCCTTGAACTTGATAGAATCCTCAGGTGCTGGTTCATCTATTACAGAAGGTAGGTGCTCTCTTTGCGAGCAATTAGTTTCATTGAACCGCACATCTACAGTTCCGACAACCTTGTGAAGAACGTTGTTGAAGACTTTGTAGGTGTGCGAGTCCTTTCCGTAACCAAGCATAACACCCTCATGTTGTTTCGGTGTAAATTTAGAATTGTGATGAGGATCTCTAATCCAATGTAGCGACCAGACCTCAAACGATCTGATCTTTGTGCACTAGTGTCATCCCTGGATCAGTAATGCTGACACGCACAGTACTCGAAGGATTTATAACAGAGTAGCAATCACACACTTATTACATCGAATGTCTCAAAAGAGAACTTATTACAATAAATATGGCTTAAGGCCATCTAATAACGATAACAGCGGAAGGCTTGGAAGATAAGTGAGTCCATCAACTCCAACGACATCACTGAGTATAGAACCACGATCCTAAGGCATCGTACTCGTCGTCTAAAAAGTCTACGACATGAACGTTGCAGCCCGAAAACGGGTCAGCACATGGAATATGCTGGCAATGTAACACATAGAGAATAATGAAAGAATAATGCTATACTACATGCATATATGGCTGGTGGACAGCTCTATGGTTACAGTTTTTGCATAAAGCCAATTTTTCCCTACTGCAAAGGAATAAATTTTATTTAACTATCATGGTGGTTGTTAAACATTGAGAATGGTTGACAGCATTCTCAACCCCAATTAAGTAACATCATCATTAAACAAACCCAACAATATTAATTTAAGTAACATGATGAGATTCACATGATAATCCAAGTACTAGATACTCCAGATGTCCATAACCGGGGACACGGCTAACCATGATTAGTTTATACACTCTGTAGAGGTTTGCGCACTTCTCCCCACAAGACTCGATCTCCTCCGTTGGGATTCTCGCACTACATGGTGTTTGAGAAACGGATGACCGAGACATAGTCTTTCAGAAGCGCTAGCACCTTACGATCGGGTAGACAGTACCAACCTACATCCCCTACATCTTCTAGTCTACCACTATAAGAGTTCGCACGACTTAGTCAACTATGCTAGAGCCCATAGTAGCTTGTGGCTGCACACGGAAGTTTCTAGCATGAACAATCTCATGATCCCTTTGGGCCTGGGTGGCGGTCCATAAAGAAAACAACAGGCAATCCTGGAATACCCAGGTACCTCAATCCACCCAGATGTGTATTAAAGTTGCCACCTTAAATAAACCATTAATTAACAAACTCATATCTGTTATGGATACACTCACCCAATCCACGTCTACTAGCATAGCATGGCATAATAAGCAAATGTAGAAGTAACTCCCAAAGGTTTGATAGTAAAACAGGTAATAGGTACTACCTCATCTACTTCCCAAAACCCACAATTTAATTAGATCCTAATCATGCAATGTTTGAGGGTTGATCTAATGCAATAAAACTGGGTAGTAAATAGGTATGATCAAAGTGTTACTTGCCTTGCTGATGATCCGCGAAACCTAGGGATTCGAAGTAGCAACCGGCGCAATCCGGATACTCTATCGCAAACAAACAAACAAACAAGCATACAATAAGTACTCATCTAATGCACAGGTAAAACTCAAATAAGAGATCTAACCAGAAAGTTCAACTTAAGAACTCCGGTTTGCAAAAAGAATCAAATCGAACGAAGCAACAAAAGTCAAACGGCGATAGAAACAGACTTCGTTTACTAATCTGAACCTAAGTCAAATTTTACAGTAGCAAAAACTTGTTTGAGTAGATTATTCGGAAAGAGGGTTTAGAGATGAAACTCTAGGCGCTTGAATCGCCTGATTCCGATAAACGAGCGAAAAGTTATACTAAAACAAAAATCGGATCGGAAATCGCGATCAGAAAAATCGCGGAATAAATCCGAGAAAAAGAAAAACGACGAACAGATTAACAAACGAACGTTCGTTATCTGGATCTAAACAATAAACGTGTTCGTTAAAACGAACGAACGAGTGAACGCTCACTAATTAACCTAAACCGAAAAAAATCGGTCTAATAAAAAAAGGAAACTAAAAAAACGACGAAAAACCGAACGGTTTTTCTAAAAAAAGGGCGGCGATGGCGGGGTCAACCTCGGGGTGCGGGTCGGCGGCGGCGGCGGCTCCGGCAAGGGTGGCGGTGGTCGGCGGCGACGACTGGGGGGTCCGACGAAGGCGGCGGCGGTCGGCGGCTCCGGTGGCGGCGGCGCGGCAGCAGGCGGCGGCGGCGGTGGCGCGGGCTGGTGGCGGCTAGGGTTAGGGTTAAGGTTTGGGTAGCGGCGGCAGGTGGGCTGGCGGCGGCGGTTTGGGCTGAGGGGGTCGGCGCGGGGCGCGGCTTATAAGGACCCCCGGCCAGGAGAGTCTGGCCGATCTCGGCCCGTAGTCGGTTCGGATTTTTTTAAATAATTTTCGCGCAGAAAATCAAACGAAAGAAATACTAAAGGACTCCAAAAATCTTATTTGATTTTTTTCTTAAATCCTCAATATTTCTTTATTTTTGGAAATTCATTTTATTCCCTCTCTCATATTCTTTATAATTGAAATAATTGAAGATAAAATAAATAAAATCAAATGATCCTATTTCCAAAATTTGAGAAAACTCAAATATGAAATTTATGAAATCCCCAACTCTCTCCGTGGGTCCTTGAGTTGCGTAGAATTTCTAGGATCGAGGCAAAATGCAATAAATATGATATGCAATAATGATCTATTTGTATAACATTCCAAATTGAAAATTTGGGATGTTACAAACCTACCCCCCTTAAGATGAATCTCGCCCTCGAGATTCGGGTTGGCTCGAAAATAGGTGAGGGTGGTCCTTCCGCAGATCTTCTTCTCTCTCCCAGGTGGCTTCATCCTCGGTCTGGTGGCTCCATTGAACTTTGCAAAACTTAATAACCTTGCTGCGGGTGACTCGGCTGGAATACTCAAGAATCTTAACGGGTTTCTCCTCATAGGTCAAATCGCTGTCCAACTGAATCGCCTCTAGCGGCATGGTATCTCTCAGCGGTATATCAGCCATCTCTGCGTGGCACTTCTTCAACTGGGAAACATCGAACACATCGTGAACTCCTGACAATCCCTTAGGCAATTCTAACTTGTAAGCAACTTCTCCCATACGCTCCAAAACTTTGTACGGTCCCACAAAACGTGGCGCTAACTTTCCTTTAACACCAAAACGCTTAACTCCACGAAGTGGTGATACACGAAGATAGACTCTATCTCCGACCTCGTAAACTGTCTCCTTGCGCTTTGAATCTGCATAGCTTTTCTGCCTGGACTGGGCTACCTTGAGCCTGTCGCGAATCAACTTCACTTTCCTTTCAGACTCCTTAATCAAATCCGGTCCAAACAACTGGCGGTCTCCAACTTCATCGCAAGACAATGGGGTTCTGCACCTCCTTCCATATAAGGCTTCGAAAGGGGCCATTTTCAAACTGGATTTATAACTGTTGTTGTAAGAGAACTCTGCATAAGGCAAATTGTCGTCCCAACTAGATCCGTAATCTACTGCACAAGCTCTCAGCATATCCTCCAAAATCTGATTGACTCTCTCGGTCTGTCCATTTGTCTGCGGATGAAAAGCTGTACTGAAATCTAGCCTGGTACCCAAGGTTTCGTGCAACTGATTCCAGAACTTTGAGGTAAACTGAGTTCCTCTATCCGATACAATGCTCCTCGGAACTCCATGCAGACATACGATCCTGGTCATGTATATCTTGGCCAACTTAGCACTAGTGTAAGTGGTCTTCACTGGAATGAAATGCGCTACCTTCGTCAAATGATCGACTACAACCCAAATCGAGTCATAGCCTGAACGAGTCCTTGGCAATCCTGTGATAAAATCCATGCCTAGCTTATCCCACTTCCATTCGGGTATCGGCAATGGTTGTAAGAATCCTGCTGGCTTCTGATGCTCTACCTTTACTCTCTGACATACATCACAAACTGCTACATACTCTGCAATATCCTTCTTCATTCCAGTCCACCAGAAAGTCTCCTTCAAATCCAAATACATCATGGTATTTCCTGGGTGAATCGAATACGGCGAATCATGGGCCTCTTGCAGAATCAACTTCCTGATTTCCGGGTCATTAGGCACATAAACATGGTCTTCAAACCATAAGGTATCGTGCTCATCCTCATGAAATCCCTTAGCTTTACCTTTGCTCATCTTCTCCTTTATCTCGGCAATTTCCTTGTCGGTCTTCTGGGCTTCTCTGATCTAATCCATTAAAGTCGTCTGAATTTCCAATGTTGCTACATAACCTCTCGGGACTATCTCCAAACATAGTTCGCAAAGATCCTCGGCTAACTCCTTTGGCAACCCTGCGGTCATGAGTGTATTGACATGGCTCTTACGGCTCAACGCGTCGGCTACTATGTTAGCCTTCCCGGGGTGATACTGCAATCTCATATCATAATCCTTGATAAGCCCCAACCATCTCCTCTGCCTGAGATTCAACTCCTTCTGCATGAAAATGTACTTTAAACTCTTGTGATCCGTGTACACTTCACAATGATTTTCGATAAGGAAATGTCTCCAAGTATTCAACGCATGCACTACTGCTGCTAACTCCAAATCATGCGTGGCATAATTTAACTCATGGGGTTTAAGCTGTCGTGAAGCATACGAAACAACTCTCCCCTCCTGCATAAGCACTGCTCCAAGCCCTCGACATGAAGCATCGCAATACACCTCGTAATCCTTACTCTGATCTGGCAGAATCAACACTGGCAAGGTAACTAGACATTCCTTCAACTCCTGGAAACTAGCCTCTCATTCCTCAGTCCAATTGAACTTGGTATCCTTTTTCAACAATCCCGTCATGAGCTTTGCAATCTTTGAAAAAAATTCAATGAATCTCCGATAGTATCCTGCCAGTCCAAGAAAACTTCTGATCTCTCCAACTATCGTCGATGCTACCCAATTTGTCACGGTGAGAACCTTTGTGGGGTCTACTGCTATTCCTTCTCCAGATATAACATGTCCGAGGAATCCAACTTCCTTCAACCAAAATTCACATTTGCTGAACTTGGCATATAACTAGTGTTCTCTGAGCTTCTCCAATACCAAACGCAAATGCTCCTTATGCTCCTCTTTGTTCTTCGAGTAGACCAAGATATCGTCAATGAAAAACCACGACGAACTTATCCAAAAACTCCATGAATACTATGTTCATCATGTTCATGAAATAGGCAGGTGCGTTAGTTAGACCAAATGACATAACGGTATACTCGTACAGCCCATACCTAGTGGTAAAAGCCGTCTTAGGTATATCCTGCTCTCGAATCTTCAACTCATGGTATCCTAATCGCAAATCGATCTTGGAAAATACTTTTGCTCCTTGCAATCGGTCAAACAGATCATTGATCATCGGCAGTGGGTACTTGTTCTTGATTGTTACTACATTCAATCCTCGATAACCAACAACCATCCTCAATGATATGTCCTTCTTCTCCACTAGAAGTGCTGGCGATCCCCAAAGCGAAGAACTTGGGCGAATGTAGCCTTTATCTAGTAACTCCTTAATCTGACTCTTAATCTCCTCCAAATCTTTTGCTGGCATCCTGTATGGTCTCTTGGATATCGGCCCTGTTCCTGGCAAAAGCTCAATCAAAAACTCGATGTCTCTATCCGGTGGCATGCCTGGCAACTCTTCTGGAAATACATCAGGAAAATCCTTCACTACTGGTACTTCCTCCTGCACAACTCCTGATAAGGAATTTACGTGCATCTTCTTCGGCTCATGGCTGGATACATACTTGATCCTCCTTCCTTCTGGCGTTGTAAGAAAAATTGTCTTACTAGCGCATTCAATGTTCCCTCCATACTTCGATAACCAATCCATGCCTAATATCACGTCCAATCCTTGTGATTCCAATACTATTAGGTCCGAGGGAAACACGTAGTTACCAATCCTTAATGGTAACCGATCACACCATAGTCTAGCCATATACTCTGATCCAGGCGAGGTTACTAACATGGCTGACCGAAGGGCTTGGGTTGGTAGTTTGTACTTATCCACAAATCCCCTTGATATGTATGAATGTGATGCACCAGTATCAAAAAGAACGAGTGTAGTAAATGACTTAACCAAAAACTTACCTATTACTGCATCGGGCTGGGCTTCAACCTCCTCCACGCTAACGTGGTTCACATGTCCTCTGCTGAAAGGGTTTGGCTTCTTCCGAGAGCTTCCATTGCCATTTCCATTCTGGCCTTCAGGACATTCATTGGCGTAATGTCTGGTCTTTTGGCACTTAAAGCAAGTGACTTGACTCAGATCTCTCTTTGTTGGTGTTGAGGGGTTGGTACAGTTCTGGCCATTACTTCCTCCATTCTCTTTACCATTCTTGGAACCATTATGGTTGTGCGAACTACCACCTCCATGGGTATGCTGGAACTGTCCTCTCGACTTCGGGGTAAAACGTGGCTTCTGCTAAGCTCCCAAATTGTACTTTCCCTGTCCATACTTCCTCTTGCGGTTCTCAATCTGTTGTTGCTTCCCTTCAATCATGAGAGCTCTATCTACCAACTCCTGGTAGTTATTGAAACTTGCTACCATCAACTGCTTACTCACCTCATCATTCAGTCCTTCCAGAAACGTCTCTTGCTTAGCTGCATCTGTAGCAACGTCATCTGGAGCATAACGTGCTAGCTTACTGAAGTCATCCACATACTGGCCAACTGTACGTCCTCCCTGGCGTAAGTTGCGAAACTCCCGCTTCTTCATGGCCATTGCTCCTGCTGAAACATGGGCAGTACAAAAAGCCTGCTGAAACTAATCCCATGTGACAGTGTCTACTGGATAGGTGGTTGTGAAATTCTCCCACCATGATGCTGTCGGTCCCTCAAGCTGATGTGCGGTAAATCGCACCTTCTCCGCATCTGTGCATCCTGCAGTGGTCAAGTCCCTGACTGTCTTGCAAAGCCAATCATCTGCAACAATCGGCTCCGTGCTACTGGAGAACACCGACGGATTCAGCCTAAGAAAACGGGTTAGGTGATCAACAGGTGGTGGTGGTGGTGGGTTGTTGTTGTTGTTGTTGTTCCCCTAATTCTGATTCTGGACTAGTATCTGCATCAATGCATTCTGCTGCTGGATCAACTGAGTGAGCTCCGGTGGGAAAGCAAATCCATTGTCACGTCTCGGAGGCATCTAAGGGTTTAGAAAAGATGAGAATACAGAATAGAATGAGGTCTAGAGGGAAAAACACTACCCATATGCACATGAGACAAATTGCAATCAAAAACACTTCATTCAAACAAGCAAGGGCATACAACGGTCTATCTATCGTTACATAAGTGCTCGGACTATACTAGATACATGGGGGAAATACTACTACTGTTATGGTGGTCGGCTAGAAAAACTGCTCCGATGAAGACTCCATGATATCTGCTCCAGCTTCGTCAACATAGTCATCATCACTATCGTCCGGGTCCGAGTCGGTGTCATCGATGATGATGTAGTTCTCTGGACAAGTGCAATCTTCGTCTTCTCTAGTTGCGGGAAATCCCATAAACACTCTTAGCTTCTTCTTCAGATCTTCATTCTTATTGACTAGCGTTGCTATTTCCTCCTCATATCCATCGCGTGTAGACTTGATTTCTTCCTCCAGTTCCGTGATCTTGGTCATGGCCTTCTTCAGATCCATCATGGCTGCACACATCTGGTTCTCCTGGCGTCGAATCTGCTGGTTTAACTCCTGGATGAAAGCTGCAATTGATCCGTCCTTCCTGGTGCTGATCATCTCCCATTGCTCATCTTGGCGCCCACAAATCTGGTAGATAGTATCCTTAAGCTCCTTGTGGTAAACTTCTCCAATGCGTCCCATGGTGATGTGGGCTGCCATGCTCTTTCCTAGACTCCAGGTTGGTGCATCAAAGGAATACTCTATGGGCTCGGTGACGGGCATGAATGTCCTTCCGGGAACTTGAACTTGAATCATCCAGCGCTCCTCTTCAGGTAAAGTGGCATTGTAGGTCCCGGTGAAGCTTGGTACTCCGATGTTCAGGTATCTAGTGACTTCCTTCAGGTGTCGTCCAAAAGGTGTTTCTTCATCCGGTTGCGTGAACTTGATCCTTGCATCCACCATCCTAAAAGAGAATAGAAAATATGAGGAGTCGGAAATGAGAAGAGAGAGTAGTGATCTAGGGCTTTAGCTTAGTGGTCGTGTCCTACAGTCAGCATGTCCTCTGATACCATCTTGTAGCGACCAGACATCAAACGATCTGATCTCTGTGCATCAGTGTCATCCCTGGATCAGTAATGCTGACACGCACAGTACTCGAAGGATTTTTAACAGAGTAGCAATCACACACTTATTACATCGAATGACTCAAAAGAGAACTTATTACAATAAATATGGCTTAAGGCCATCTAATAACGATAACAGTGGAAGGCTTGGAAGATAAGTGAGTCCATCAACTCCAACGGCATCACTGGGTATAGAATCACGATCCTAAGGCACCTTACTCGTTGTCTGAAAAGTCTGCAACATGAACGTTGCAGCCCGAAAACGGGTCAGCACATGGAATATGCTGGCAATGTAACACATAGAGAATAATGAAAGAATAATGCTATACTACATGCATATATGGCTGGTGGAAAGCTCCATGGTTACAGTTTTTGCATAAAGCCAATTTTTCCCTACTGCAAAGGAATAAATTTTATTTAACTATCATGGTGGTTGTTAAACATTGAGAATGGTTGATAGCATTCTCAATCCCAATTAAGTAACATCATCATTAAACAAACCCAACAATATTAATTTAAGTAACATGATGAGATTCACATGATAATCCAAGTACTAGATACTCAAGATGTCCATAACCGGGGAGACGACTAACCATGATTAGTTTATACACTCTGCAGAGGTTTGCGCACTTTTCCCCACAAGACTCGATCTCCTACGTTGGGATTCTCGCACTACATGGTGTTTGAGAAATGGATGACCGAGACATAGTCTTTCAGAAGAGCTAGCACCTTACGATCGGGTAGACAGTACCAACCTACATCCCCTACATCTGCTAGTCTACCACTGTAAGAGTTCGCACGACTTAGTCAACTATGCTAGAGCCCATAATAGCTTGTGGCTGCACACGGAAGTTTCTAGCATGAATAATCTCATGATCCCTTTGGGCCTGGGTGGTGGTTCATAAAGAAAACAACAGGCAATCCTGGAATAACCAGGTACCTCAATCCACTCAGATGTGTATTAAAGTTGCCACCTTAAATAAACCATTAATTCACAAACTCACATCTGTCATGGATACACTCACCCAATCCACGTCTACTAGCATAGCATGGCATAATAAGCAATCGTAGAAGTAACTCCCAAAGGTTTGATAGTAAAATAGGTAATAGGTACTACCTCATCTACTTCCCAAAACCCACAATTTAATTAGATCCTAATCATGCAATGTTTGAGGGTTGATCTAATGCAATAAAAGTGGGTAGTAAAGAGGTATGATCAAAGTGTTACTTGCCTTACTG
Source organism: Triticum aestivum (assembly GCF_018294505.1). Taxonomy (NCBI): domain Eukaryota; kingdom Viridiplantae; phylum Streptophyta; class Magnoliopsida; order Poales; family Poaceae; genus Triticum; species Triticum aestivum. Next base: position 657,100,135 of record NC_057807.1, read on the forward strand.
ATGATCCGCGAAACCTAGGGATTCGAAGTAGCAAGCGGCGCAATCCGGGTACTCTATCACAAACAAACAAGCATAAAATAAGTACTCGTCTAATGCACAGGTAAAACTCAAATAAGAGATCTAACCAGAAAGTTCAACTTAAGAACTCCGGTTTGCAAAAAGAATCAAATCGAACAAAGCAACAAAAGTCAAACGGCGAAAGAAACAGACTTCATTTACTAATATGAACCTAAGTCAAATATTGCAATAGCAAAAACTTGTTTGAGTTGATTATTCGAAAAGAGGGTTTCGAGACGAAACTCTAGGCGCTTGAATCGCCTGATTCTGATAAACGAGCGAAAAGTTATACTAAAACAAAAATCGGATCAGAAATCGCGATCAGAAAAATCGCGGAATAAATCCGAGAAAAAGAAAAACAACGAACAGATTAACAAACAAATGTTCGTTATCTAGATCTAAACGATAAACGCGTTCGTTAAAACGAACGAACGCTCGCTAATTAACCTAAACCGAAAAACCAATCTAATAAAAAAGGAAACTAAGAAAAACCAACGAAAAACCGAACGGTTTTTCTAAAAAAACGGCGGCGGCGGCGGGGTCAACCTAAGGGTGCAGGTCGACGGCGACAGCGGCTCCGGCGACGGCGAAGGTTGTCAGCGGCGACGGCTGCGGGGTCCGGCGAGGGCGGCGGCTGTCGGCGGCTCCGGCGGCGGCGGCGACAGCAGCGGGCGGCGCGGCAGCAGGCGGCGGCGGCGGCGCGGGCTGGCGGCGACTAGGATTAGGGTTTGGGCGGCGGCGGCAGGTGGGCTGGTGGCGGCGGTTTGGGCTGAAGGGGTCAGCCCGGGGCGCGGCTTATAAAGACCCCCGACCAGGAGAGTCCTGGCCGATCTCGGCCCGTAGTCGGTTCGGAATTTTTTTTAAAAATAATTTTCGCGCAGAAAATCAAACGAAAGAAACACTAAACGGACTCCAAAAATCCCGAAATAAAATTTCCCCAGCTTCTAAAATCAAGCCGGTTTAGATGAACATTTATTTGGGGCCTAAATGCAATTTTGAAAAAATGCGCATTTTTCCTAAATTCAAATAAAATAGCAATAAAATCCAAAATAAAATGTTATTTGATTTTTTTATTAAATCCTCAATATTTCTTTATTTTGGGAAAGTCATTTTATTCCCTCTCTCATATGTTTTATAATCTAAATAATTGAAGATAAAATAAATAAAATCAAATGATCCTATTTCCAAAATTTGAGAAAACTCAAATATGAAATTTATGAAATCCCCAACTCTCTCCGTGGGTCCTTGAGTTGCGTAGAATTTCTAGGATCGAGGCAAAATGCAATAAATATGATATGCAATAATGATCTATTTGTATAACATTCCAAATTGAAAATTTGGGATGTTACGTCCAACATTTAGCACCGAAGACTTTGAAGGAACTCACATTGGGTTTCTTGTTAGTGAGGAGTTCATAGGCAGTCTTCTTGAAGAATTTGTGAAGATATACTCTATTGATGATGTGGCACGCAGTACCAATAGCCTCAATCCAGAACCGACAAGGTGTCTTGTATTCATCAAGCATAGTGCAAGCCATCTCAACAAGAGTTCTGTTCTTGCGCTCCACGACGCCATTGTGCTGAGGAGTATAAGGAGCAGATAACTCATGAGTAATACCAAGTTCATCAAGATACTCATCAAGACCGGAATTCTTGAACTCAGTTCCATTGTCACTTCTGATGTGCTTGATCTTCACAGCAAAGTTGGTTGAAGCCCTCGAGGAAAATCATTTGAAGAGTTCCTGCACCTCATGTTTGTAAGTGACAATGTGCACCCATGTGTAACGATAATAATCATCAACAATAACAAAGCCATATAGAGATGCATCATTTGTAACAGCAGAATAATGATTAGGACCGAAGAGATCCATGTGAAGCAATTCAAATGGTCGAGTGGTAGTCATGATAGTCTTCGCTGGATGCTTGGCCTTTGTCATCTTTCTAGCTTCACAGGCCCCGCATAAGTGATCCTTAAGGAATTTTACATTCTCAATGTCAATGACATGCTTCTTCTTTACAAGCGTGTGCAAATTCCTCATGCCAGAATGACCAAGTCGTCGATGCCATAGCCAGCCACTACTAGGAAAAGGGCTATAGATATGATTGACACTAATGGCGCACCAGGGATGTAGTGCGCCACTATTATATACTAATGGCGCACTAGTTGGTGATGCGTCGTTAGTGTGGAAGACACTAATGACACACCAGACAAAAGGTGCGCCACTAGTGATAATTTTTTTTCATTTTTACATACATACTAATGGCGCATCCGATCGAAGTGCGCCATTACTAGTTCTAACTAGTAATGGCGCACCAGACAAGGAGTGCGCCAGTACTGAATTTTTTTTATTCTTTTTTTTGCAAAACTACTAATGGCGCATCGTGTCACAGTGCGCCATTACTAGTTTAAACTAGTAATGGCGCACTACTACGCGGTGCGCCATTAGTATATATATATTTTGCACTACTACACGACTATCTCGGTTACGGATATCTCGCGGGGCAGGTAGTCCACGGATTTTCTGGATGCGTAAGGTGCATGGATGACACAACGTATCGCCAGCTAGATAGAGATCCCGGGTCTTCGAAAACCGTGTTCATGGGACATCGACGTCCCCCTCGCCGCCGACCCCCGGCCCGCACCCTCCCCCGCTCCACCGCCACCGACGATCAACCGCACCCTCCCCCGCTCCACCGGCCGCCGCCGCCGACCCCCGGCCCGCACCCTCCCCTACTTCACCGCCGTCGACGATCAACCGCACCCTGCCCCGCTCCACCGACCGCCATCGCCGACCCCCGGCCCGCACCCTCCCCCACTTCACCACCGCCGACGATCAACTGCACCCTCCCCCGCTCCACTAGCTGCCACTGCCGACCCCCGGCCCGCACCCTCCCCCACTCCACCGTCGCCGATGACCCACCGCACCCTCCACTACACCTTTTTCATATTCATAAATATTTTCAAATAACAAATTTGAACATATTTTTTTAAAAAAGTATTACTGTTTTTATAAAAAAATATTACTGTTATGATTTAATAAAAAATTATTACTGTTTTTATAAAAATATATTACTGTTATGAACAAATTCGAACTGTAATAAAAAACATTCTAATGGCGCACCGCCGCTGGGTGCGCCATTAGTAAGCTTCCCCCCCCCCCCACTCCACCTATTCCCCTCCCTCCCTTCCTCCCCAACTGTACGCCGCTGCCGCGCCTGCATGCCCCATCCGTCCCCTCCGTCCCCTGCCGCCGCCGCCCCGACCCCCGCCGGAATCCACCCCCGCCGCCCCCGCGCCCCCCACCACTGTAGCTCCCCCGCGCCGCCGCCCCCGCACCCCCACGCCCCCCACCACTGCAGCTCACCCGCGCCGCCGCCCCCACGCCCCCGCGCCCCAAGCCGGAGGAGGAGGACCAGGAGGAGGACGAGGAGGAGGAGGAGACGACGACCGCCTCTACCTCAGCTCAGCTCTGCTGCGGCGTGGTCTTGTGTCGGCCCCAAGCCCTAGGGATCCGGCACGACCGCGGCTTCCTCCGGGTCCAAGGCGGCCGGCCGGCACCATGTACGCCCTCGACTGCAGGTGAGCCCCTCCCCTCCACTTCCTTCTTCTTCTTCTTCCTCTTGCCCTCAACCTCTGCTCTAAGACTCGACCGTTGTGCAGGGCCCATCCATCTCCGGCGAGCCCACCACACCGTTTGACAGGAAGCACCACCATCGTCGCCGAGCCACTCCACCGGCAGCCACCATCCTCGCGCGCTTCCTCCTCGAGTAGGCCTCCCCGCAAGCGTCACCAAGCACCAAGCCGCGGGTCTGCCCCCTCCACATGCCCCTGAAGCAGCAAACCCTCGGCCCTCCTCTCCAGCGAGCAGATCTGCATCCTCAACATCTTTTCCCTGGACATACCTGCCTCTTGTAATTCAAGTGACAGTCTGACAGGTGACATTTTGTTGCAATTTCTGTGTTTTTTGTTCTGAATGTGCAGCTACGCAATGTGTAGAAGTGGTACAGGCCTGTAGTTAGAACAAATCATCAATTTTTAAATGCTTTGATCTAATAACAACGAAAAAACCATGAGCCAGTCACGTTTGAAGGTTCTTTGGTTACTAGCAACTAGCATTGCTAGATGAGTTCTTCTGCTATCTTGTGATAATTGTAGTAGATTATAGCTTGCTTCAGTTTGTCATCATAAGTTGGTTAATTCGATATGCAGTTAACTTGATCATAGTTAGTTTACCGAATTGTTTAACAAAAAGGAGATCCAGCATGCACAGTGTCCTTCACTATATACTAATCTTTGTATGCCCAGGCACATTGATGCATCAGCCCTGTAAGAAGCATCAGGGAAACAGAGGTTGGTTGTGGCAATTGTCACATTAGCCTTGCGCTCTCCGACCAAATGTAAGATATGCAACAAATAACGGACAAATACCTAACAGTTTTCTAGAGCTAGCGAAGAGATTAAAATCTCTGTGAGATATTCATAGCCATGAAGCCCAGTAGCCTGTAGTTCACTAAACTTATAGCCCAAGATCCAATTTACATGCTATACTCTTCAGCAACATTGCTTGCTAGAACTACTGTCACATGTGCACTTGGCAGGTAACACTAACTAAACCTAGCGTGCAAAAAGGATCACATGTTTTAGAGCAGTATCTGCTACTACAACCTGAGGGTTTTCTTAGCTAAATTAGGCTATATTCGTTTTGTGTCAGCTCCTTGCTGTCCATGTTAACTTCTTTTCATGGTACCCATAGATTTGACTTTCAGTGTTGGTGATTCTGCAGTTGCTGTAGACTACTATAGTGATGAGTGTCTAGCTTTTGTAATCTACACTTCTTGCATAAGGATTTGCATGTGCCTTTGTACCATGAGTAATTTTGGGACTTGGGAATTGGTTCTTTCTTACTACAGTCTTGCTGCTATAGTATGGCTCTGTTCTTGGTGGAGGTTTCATTACTTGTTTTGTGTGGCTTAGGTTATATTTCAGTGGAATTTGTGTGATATGTTTGGCTGGACTATGCTCTTTTCACAGTTATAGTGTTGTCACTTTACAGCTTGCATGCTTGCCATACCAGACCATCAGTGTTCCGCTGTTATGATAAACTGTTCAATTCTTTGTATGGTTCTGTCTTTTTTCTATGATGGCAAGGGACACTGGTTGCTTATGCACTGAGTTGGGTTTTATGCGTCAAACAATCCATTTTGACAAGGCTCATTGATGGGTACTTTTTTATTGGGTGCATTTATTTATATTATATCATATTGCTTCTATATCTGATCCACCATTGCTTGTACTAGTTTGTCAAGAATACATGTCTGTATAGCACAGAGAGCACCACAAGTTAAACACCTCAATCTATTAGTATTTGTCTGCATTTTCTCACATTCTTCTTGTATCTGATCCAGTATTGCTTGTAGTGGTTTGTCCAAAATGTTGAATGATACTGCCTGGAGATGCATATATTGTTTCACCTCTTCAGAGGCCAACGTATTTTCCATGTTGTGATGGAGGCCTTTTTTTAACACTGGGCTTTGCCACCTGTTGTTTGTCTTGTAAATATTGGACAGAGATTTAAGCAAGTAGCACATTGCCTTGTCCACCTGGGATAATGATTTTGCAGGTACCCCGAGAGGACCTTGAGTTTGCCGGAATGTCGATTAACTTCCGTTTCGGCAAATTCGGGTACTCCATATGTCCTATTTTCAGCAAAGGTCATGCTGAAATTTTCCGTGAATTTTAGCATGACTTTGCTAAAAATAGGACATATGGGGTACTTGCGACTAATGCTGTTATCATGCATGTTTTATGATCTGTTGTAAGGGTACTAATTGGTCTCTTCTGCTGCTTATCAGAGATGGCGGGAAGCAGCCACCGCCGCTCTGCGACACCGCAGTACGAGTTGGATGCTTCCGAGTTCTTCACTATCATACTTGGGACTTCAGTATCATCCATGACGCAGGTATATAAAACGAGAGATCTCCCCTTCACCCATCTCATTATGATATCTGTTGTTTGCTACATCACTCATTGTCCCAAACTGCAGAGGCTGCCTGACAGTTTTATGAACATGCTGATGGGTGAAGATCCGCCAAATAATGTGAAGCTGCGACAGGCCGGCAGCGGGTTTCGCAGGCAGTGGGATGTGGAGTTGGTGATCAAGGAGGGCCACATGTACTTGTCTCGTGGGTGGGAGAAGTTCTACCGTGCCTACGACCTGCGGCTGGGGTACTTCCTTCTCTTCAGGTACGACGACGACGCCACCATGCTCATTGTGAAGGTGTTCAATGCAACTATGTGTCGCATGCGCTACGCTGACGATGATGATGCCGGTACGTTCTGCCTCTTCTTATTCCTCTACATTTGGCTTTGTCTCACATCGATTGTTAACGGTCATTGTTGCATTTGGACAGGTAATGGGAGCAGCAGCAGCGACACTGGCTATAGCCAAAGCAGCAGCGACAATGGCTGTAGTGAAAGCAGCAGCGATTCTGGCTATAGCGAAAGCAGCAGCGATTCTGGCAGCAGCATAGACAACAAGAAGGATGATCCGGACTGGAGTGCGGGAGAAGAGGAGCAGAGTGGGGATGAGGAGCTGCAGGATGACGATGGGCATCAGGCTGAGGATGACCTAGCGCTGGTGGTGGCTGACCAAGGGCAAGAGATGGTGGTGGCTGACCATGGGCAAGAGATGGTGGTGGCTGACCATGGGCAAGAGATGGAGGTGGCTGAGGATAACCTAGCGATGGTCGTTCCTGAAGGTGGCCTCGCGATGGTGGTGGTGCCTAACAATGACCATGCACCGGTGGTGGCGCCGGCGATCCCACAGCTGGGCGACATGACCACACCAATTGTGGTAGAAGACTACATCCCACTGCCTCCACCGCCTCGTCGCTCTTGGCGCATCAGGCTGAGAAAGGAGAAGGAGAAGAACAATGCATGAGAACTAAACTTTGTCAGGTATGTCAGATCTCCAAAATGATATATATATATATATATATATATATATATACTTACTTACCTATGTTATCTCTAATATGCTTAGTTTCCTATAGGTTAGCTCCAAAATAACTTATGTTAGCACAAAATGATCAAGTTTACATAATAAGCTTATAGTCTTTTTCTTATTCTTCTTTTCCAAAATGACATAGGTTAGCTTCATTTTACCTAAGTTGGCTCTAATATACTAACTTAGAGCTTATATGCTTAGTTTCCTATAGGTTAGCTCCAAAATAACTTATGGTAGCACAAAATGATCAAGTTTACATAATAAGCTTATAGTCTTCTTCTTATTCTTCTTCTTTTCCAAAATGACATAGGTTAGCTTCATTTTACCTAAGTTGGCTCTAATATGCTAACTTAGAGCTTATATGCTTAGTTTCCTATAGGTTAGCTCCAAAATTACTTATGTTAGCACAAAATGATCAAGTTTACATAATAAGCTTATAGTCTTCTTCTTATTCTTCTTCTTTTCGAAAATTCTTCTTATTCTTCTTCTAGTGTTCTTCTTCTTCTAGTATTCTTCTAGTCTTCTCCTTCTTCTTCCTCTAACTTCTTGTTTATCATTTTGCAGATTTGATTTAATTCACAGAAGCTTGCATGGATGGAGTGCTTCTTTTCCATTTGTGTTTTTATTTTGTATCAATGTGAAACTTTTGTGAATTGATGGATAACGGTGTTGGATGAACAATGTGAAACTTTTGTAATATGTAACGATGGAACTATGTGTTGGCTATGTATGTATATATGATGGAACTTGTGTGTTGGCTATGATTGTTATATGGATGCTTGTTGTATATATGTGTGTTGGATATCTCATATGTGAAATAGTGACCTGAGATTAAGAAGAAAAAAATTAAAAAAATTGTCACTAATGGCGCACTACCATCTGGTGCGCCATTAGTATAGCAGACTCTAGTGGCGCACTATGGGCAAAACTAATGGCGCACTGCGTGGTGCGCCATTAGTATACCAGATACTAATGGCGCACCAGTGGTGCGCCATTAGTAAAAATACTAGTGGTGTGATACTAATGGCGCACCGGTAGTGCGCCATTTGTAGGCAAAACCGGTGCGCCATTAGTAGGCCTTTTCCTAGTAGTGAGCCTTATGAAGCTTTTCCTAGTAGACATACGGCCGGTTGTTGTCCTGTAGAGAAATCAACAATGTACAAGTCTCCTCTCCTAAAGCCTTCGAAGACTTTGGAATTGTCAGCTTCAATGAACACAACACAACGATATTTGCCAAAGACAACAACCATATCAAGATCACAAAGCATTGAGACAGACATGAGGTTGTATCCTAAGGACTCGACAAGCATGACTTTGTCCATGTGTCGATCCTTTGAGATCGCAACCTTACCTAGACCCAATACATGACTTTTGCCTTTGTCAGCGAAGATGATATGCTTCAGATGTGACGGTGATAAAGGAGCATCCATCAATAGATTCTTGTCACCAGTCATGTGATTTGTACATCCACTATCGAGGACCCACTCATTGGCTTTGGGTTGTTCATCCTTGGCACCCTTTGCCATGAAGCAATAGGTGGGAGCGTAGTCATCATTTCCTTCATCAGCCTTGTTGGTGAAGCCATTTTCTTCAGAGTTGAAGATAGACTTGCTAACGAATGTAGTAGCGAGAGCTAGGCTTGCCACACCAGACTCAGACTCCTCAGATTCAGCCTCAGAGTCCATTTCCTTGCCAATGAATGCCCGAGCCTTCTTGGAGCTGCTCTTCTTGTGAGATGAAGACTTCGAGGATTTTGATGATGAAGACTTTGAAGATTTCTTCTTCTTCTTTGCGTCATCAGAACTGTAATCCTTGTATTTCTTCTTCTTTGATTCCTTATCCCACTGAGGACAATCTTGGATGTAGTGACCAGGTTTCTTGCATTTGTGGCATAGCCTCTTCTTGTAGTCACTGGATGAGGAATCATTGCTCCTTGAGGATTTTCCAAAGCGACCTCGTCTTGAGAACTTCTGAAATTTCTTCACGAGCAGTGCTAATTCCTGGCTTTGTTCTTCAGGGTCACCAAGGCTACTAGCAGAGTCCTCATCTTCAGACTCAGAGACTACCTTGGCCTTCAGAGCACGTGATCTGCCATAGCTCGAACCATAGAGGTCTCTCTTCTCAGCAAGCTGGAACTCATGAGTATTTAGCCTCTCGAGGATATCAGCGGGATCGAGTGACTTGTAATCAGCACGTTCTTGAATCATCAGTGCTAGAGTATCAAATGAAGAATCAAGCGATCTTAGCAATTTCTTCACCACCTCATGGTCGGTGATGTTAGTGGTGCCCAGTGCTTGAAGCTCATTTGAGATGTCAGTGAGGCGATCGAAGGTTTGCTGGACATTTTCATTATTGAGTCTTTTGAAACGGTTGAAGAGATTGCGAAGAACGTCAACACGAGAGTCACGTTGAGTTGAGACTCCTTCATTCACTTTGGACAGCCTATCCCAGATAAGCTTAGCAGTTTCCAAAGCACTCACTCTTCCATACTGTCCTTTGCTCAGGTGACCACATATGATATTCTTCGCTTGAGAATCAAGTTGCTTGAATCTCTTCACATCAGTAGCGTTCAGAGAAGGTGTGATAGAGGGAACACCATTTTCCACAACATACCAGAGATCGTTATCAATTGCCTCAAGATGCATTCGCATCTTATTCTTCCAGTAGGGGTAGTCCGTTCCATCGAAGGTAGGGCACCCTGCAGAGACCTTGGTCATACCTGCGGTCGACATAACTAAAACTCCATACGGTTAAACCAAAATCACACAGAACAAGGGAGTACCTTGCTCTGATACCAATTGAAAGTGCGTTATATCGACTAGAGGGGGGTGAATAGGCGATTTTTATGAATTCTTCACTGAGGAATTTGCTGGTGAGGAAATTCCTAAATGAAGAATTACTAGCAGCGGAATAAGTACTCAAATGTAAACATAACAGAACACAAGCATGGTCATCATAATGGAATGAAGACAAGCACAGAGTACAGAAAACGTAAACACAGGATAACACAAGATGAAGACGGACAGACTGAAGAAATTGAACTGAGGAAATTGAGAAAGTCTTCAGCCAAAGTCCTCAAACAGATACGAACAAGCACACAACAACATAAATGAGGAAATGAAAGAGTTGAGGAAATAGAACCAGTAAGCTTGGTGAAGACAATGATTTGGTAGACCAGTTCCAACTGTTGTCTCAGTTGTACATCTGGTTGGAGCGGCTGGGTATTTAAACTCGAGGACACCCAGTCCCGGACACACAGTCCTCACCGTATTCTCCTTGAGCTAAGGTCACACAGACCTCGCCCAATCACTCGTGGTAAGTCTTCAAGTGACTTCCAGACCTTCACAAACTTGGTCACTCGGCGATCCACAATTCCTCTTGGATGCTCTAGACCTTGACGCCTAACCGTCTGGAAGAAGCACAGTTTTCAAAGGAAACAAGCGTCAGATCCACGCATGATCAATCTCTTCAGTGATGCTCCATCACTTTGGGTTTGTAGGTGTTGGGTTTGGGTTTTCCTCACTTGATGATTTTCGGTCAAAGTCCTTGGAGGATGGGACGCTCACAAATGACAAGTGTAAGTTTCTCTCGGAGCAGCCAACCAGCTAGTGGTTGTAGGGGGCGGCTATTTATAGCCTAGGGAGCAGCCCGACATGATAAGACATAAATGCTCTTGTTTGATATGACCGTTAGGTAGGTAGATATTTTGGGACAGCTGGCGCATAGCACAACAACGGTCGGAATTTTGACTCTCAAATTCCTCAGGGCTATCATGTTCCTCACTGTGTAGGTAATACGCACTGGCGAATTCCTAACTCCTCGGTCAGAACAAATTCCTCAAAGACCAGAAGAACTTCGTCTCTGTCACTGAAGAATATGACTGAACTGTATGAGATTTCCAATGGCTTCACTCGAAGGGATTGGTAGGTGTAGGATTTTGAGTTGAGCATCATATGGAAATTTTTCCTTAGTATTTCCTCGACCCCCTTTAACAGTATGGTGTTTCCTATGACTCAAGAAGGAGAAAATGAAACTATAAAAACAAAAGTCTTCATGCTTCATGTTCCTCGAATGATTGCCAAGTCTTCAAGGTTACACCAATTTCTTCACTTTCAAAGTCTTCAGAAAGTCTTCAGAAATCCAAAGTCTTCAGTCGAAGAACTTCATTTTTAGGGGTCGACTTTCTCTATAAATATCAAACTCCCCATAGACTTATAGACCTGTGTACACTCACAAACGCATCAGTCCCTTAACCTATAAGTCTTCAATACACCAAAATCACTAAGGGGCACTAGATGCACTTACAAGGATCACTACTTCCTAAAGTTGAAACTCTTCCAAACCCAGTTTCATCAATATAATCATCATAAATAGGAGGCATGCTTTCATCATAATAAATATTCTCATCAAAACTTGGGGGACTAAACATATCATGTTTATCAAACATAGCTTCCCCAGGCTTGTAGCTTTGCATATCAATAGCATCATGGATATTCAAGGAATTCATACTAACAACATTGAAATCATGCTCATCACACAAAGATTTAGTGCCAAACATTCTATAGATTTCTTCTTCTAGCACTTGATCACAATTTTCCTTTTCATCATACTCATGAAAGATATTAAAAAGATGAAGCGTATGAGGCAAACTCAATTCCAATATTTTTTAGTTTTGTTTTATAGACTAAACTAGTGATAAACCAAGAAACAAAAAGATTTGATTGCAAGATCTAAAGATATACCTTCAAGCACTCACCTCCCCGGCAACGGCACTAGAAAAGAGCTTAGTTGACGGGGTGTGAGTGCCGCTTACCTAGTCTCCCTGGCAACGGCGCCAGAAAAGAGCTTGATGTCTACTACACAACCTTCTTCTTGTAGACGTTGTTGGGCCTGCAAGTGCATAGGTTTGTAGGACAGTAGCAAATTTCCCTCAAGTGGATGACCTAAGGTTTATCAATACGTGGGAGGCGTAGGATGAAGATGGTCTCTCTCTAGCAACCCTACAACCAAATAACAAAGAGTCTCTTGTGTCTCCAACACACCCAATACAATGGTAAATTGTATAGGTGCACTAGTTCGGCGAAGAGATGGTGATACAAGTGCAACATGGATGGTAGATATAGGTTTTTGTAATTTGAAATAACAAAAACAGCAAGGTTGCTAATGATAAAAGTGAGCGTAAACGGTATTGCAATGATAGGAAACAAGGCATAGGGTTCATAGTTTCACTAGTGCAAGTTCTCTCAACAATAATAACATAGATAGATCATATAACAATCCCTCAACATGCAACAAAGAGTCACTCCAAAGCCACTAATAGCGGAGAACAAACGAAGAGATTATGGTAGGGTACGAAGCCACCTCAAAGTTATTCTTTCGGATCAATCTATTCAAGAGTTCATACTAGAATAACACCTTAAGACACAAATCAACCAAAACCCTAATGTCACCTAGATACTCCATTGTCACCTCAAGTATTTGTGGGCATGATTATACGATATGCATCACACAATCTCAAATTCATCTATCCAACCAACACAAAGTACTTCAAAGAGTGCCCAAAGTTTCTACCGGAGAGTCAAGACGAAAACGTGTACCAACCCCTATGCATAGGTTCATGGGCGGAACCCGCAAGTTGATCACCAAAACATACATCAAGTGGATCACGTGATATCCCATTGTCACCACAGATAAACACGGCAAGACATACATCAAGTGTTCTCAAATCATTAAAGACTCAATCCGATAAGATAACTTCAAGAGGAAAACTCAATTCATCACAAGAGAGTAGAGGGGGGGAGAAACATCATAAGATCCAACTATAATAGCAAAGCTCGCGATACATCAAGATCGTGCCATAGAGAGAACACGAGAGAGAGAGAGAGAGAGAGAGAGAGAGAGAGAGAGAGATCAAACACATAGCTACTGGTACATACCCTCAGCCCCGAGGGTGAACTACTCCCTCCTCGTCATGGAGAGCACCGAGATGATGAAGATGGCCACCGGTGAGGGATCCCTCCCTCCGGCAGGGTGCCGAAACGGGCTCCCGAGAGGTTATTGGTGGCTACAGAGGCTTGCGGCGGTGGAACTCCCGATCTATCTTCGTCTTCGATGTTTTTAGGGTACGTGGACTTATATAGGCGAAAGAAGTCGGTCGGGGGAGCCTCGAGGGGCCAAGCAGACAGGGGGGCACCTAGGGGGTGGGCGCGCCCTCCTATCTCCTGGCTTCCTCGAGCCTTCCCTGGCTTGAACTCCAAGTCTCCCGGATCATATCCGTTCCAAAAATCACGCTCCCGAAGGTTTCATTCCGTTTGGACTCCGTTTGATATTCCTTTTCTTTGAAATACTGAAATAGGCAATAAAACAACAATATGGGTTGGGCCTCCGGTTAATAGGTTAGTCCCAAAAGTAATATAAAAGTGTATAATAAAGCCCATAATCATTCAAAACAGATAATAAAGCAGCATGAATGCTTCATAAATTATAGATACGTTGGAGACGTATCATGTATCTTCTTTAATAAGAACTAAAACTCTCCTTAAATCACGCATAAAAATCCTTTCTTCTTCAGTGAGAATTGGAGCTCTCCTTAAATCATGCAAAAGAATTAGGCATGATACTACAATAGGATGAAACTCTCTTATGTCCCGCAAAAACAATTGGGCATGATTCTGCGGTGGAAGTAATTAGGGCGAGTAGGAGAAAAGCAGACGCCATTAGACGGATGAGAGTAGCAGGATGGAACCGTGAGCGTGTAGGATGTGGATCGGAGGGCGATCGATGCATTAGGTCATTTGCAAAAGTGATTTGATGTGCCACATACAATTAATCGAATATAGGGGCATCCAACGGCAACCCGTAAATTTCCTCCGGCCATCCAACGCTGGCCGCATACATTTCAACCCACATTTACTAACCGAATGAAATTCATGTAAACCGGCCAATATACATCACAGTTCGGATAGGAAATAGCACAAATCATCCATACTACATAGCATGCAACTTAAGTCTAGTACAACAATGTCTCAAATTTGACTAGATTAACTGGATGTCCAACAAGTTTTCCATCAACGGATCATGTCATCCCACACATACTCCCCATTCAGCTTCATCCAATAGTGTGTGTACATAAATGGTCGTCCCTCGGTCCTGTGGTACATCATGGCAACACGTGCAAGCTACATAATGTGTAGATCAACATTGAGTGAATGAATCAATCAACAAGTTGAGCAAGAGGAAGCAAACTTACGATCTTGTCCCCTACCACGTGCAATGGCCACCTTGCCTCCAGCTGATGAACCACATTACAAAACTTCGTGACGCTGGCCCGATAGCGTACATGTGATACAATAGCAACCTCACATTCGTTCTTGAATGATGTGTATGTTGTAGGGCGCAATATGCTTTTGTGCATGAAATGATTAATATACTTGCAGCCAGAAGGTCTCCCCTGCCCCTGCCTATGAAATTTGTGGATACGACCAACCACGCACGGCACAACAACTCATCCTCCATGGTCGAGAAGCTCGGCATCCTTCATACTATAAAAAACGACATAGGCTTGAAAATAAGCTCAATGGCATTTGACCGAACACCTGCCAGACATGGTGTTGGCCATGGAGGTCGTCGGCAGGGGGCAGAGTGTACCTGGGTACAAATGGATCCCACGTAGACAGTCGCATTGTAAAAGCGAGCGGCCACGTCGGTGCTACTTGTGGACATCCGACAATGTCTCTGTGGTGGACGGAGACATACAACGGCGGTGGCAAAGGTGGAGAAGGGGCGTGGTGCAAGAAAATGGGACCAGGACAGGGGGTAATTGGGTGTGCAAGGGGTGTCGGGGTCCTACATGGCTGCTCTCAGAACTCCCGCAAACCCCCCTCCCACTTTCTCTCTTATTTGCGGGAGAAAATGTGTGTGGACTGCCCTGCGGATCGATATAGGACCGTGTTGGATGGTCTTTGCGATTGGACAGGATGGTCCGTGTTAGAATAAATCCGAGGCATACCATCGATCATCCGAGGACCAATGAATCACACGAGCATGACACCGAGATTTGTTAATGAGGTTCACCATCATGGCTACATCCCCGGGGCATGACTACGGGCGCTCCTCCCAGTGACACCGTCATAATACCGGACTCCGGCCGCCCGGGCGCCAGCACACGCCGCCGGCTCCCCCGCGTGCTTGTGCTATTATGTTGGCATATGTTCCATCGCGTGTCTATCGCCACTATATATGAGAGGCCTAGGACACAAGTGTCCTGTTAGGACACGACTCCATATCCTATCTAAACACAATACTATGCAGAGTCCAATTGTAGCTTATCTTACACAATATTCGACACAACTCTAACAAACTCCACCTTGGTGAATATTCTCCACCACCCTGAATTCGTCAATGCATCAAACTTTCATCTACATTGGACTTGAGTTTATCCCATGAGCATCGCTGCTACTCCAAAGACTCCATATGACTCCACCTGCACTTCTTTTCTTGACCACAGCCAACAGTCGAGCAAAATTAAGTTCCTTGTTACTCTAGTTTGTGCTCTCAACTTTCAGAGTATCCTTCCAATGCCATCACACACTGATCACTGACCTACATGAAAGTGAACAAGTCACATATTGGGTGTCACACATAAGAGTTATCTGAACTCAATGTCACAACTCCTTTCTGGACCGACCCTCTGAAACTTGAAGGAATTTCACCGTTTCTTGTAGTCACCCCGAGTCAAATTCGCAGTGGTCTCACCACATGTATGACCACCAGAGTCCTGGCCCGTCTCCATGTCCCATGCATACCACACGCCTCGTCGCTATTACGGCGTCGAGCCTCCGCTGTCCCGGTCGAGTCTCAAGGGTCGCGAACCCACACCACTCAACCCCCACTACAGAGTACCACCGATCATCACCGACCGATGACGAGTTTCATGCTTCCATTAGACCACTGGGCTCCAGTCTGAACAACGTGTCCCTCGCTTTTTCTCGCTGAATAGGCTTCGACCCTCTGTCGACTTAAGTCGTAGCCCCTCAATCAGCACTGAGTGAAGTCTTCCAGACTCCAGCTCCACCTTCAACATGACTCCATGGTAGATGATCAGTCCAAACATGCGCCTCATCGACTTCAAGCTCCATGTATACACCACGTTGAATCAATCCCGTGCCATAGTTTTGTCGAAGCCACACAAGCCCTCGGGCTGCGCCACGTGTTTTCACGCCCAGAAGTCGGTCACCATCAGCATCACGCTCATATGTTGCTGTCACTGATCCCACCACCGTGTTCTGTTCTAACCGACTTACATCGATCCATCCGACTATCTAGTCCGACCCAGCCGGACTTATCCGACTGCACGACATGCTCCAAACTCCACGAGCCTTATACACATGTCGTTATCCTTGCCACGCACACCACAGACCATCAGGCTACCATCCAAGTACTCGACGTGTTTGAAGAAACGAAGCCAGCCTACCTCTCATAAGCCTTCCCGTGCACTCCAACATAGAGATCAAAGGAAAATTTCCAAACTCCACCACGTGCATATGTTGCCTTGCTCTTCATCTAGATGGAAAACACCAGTCCGTCATGTAGCTTTTTTCCAAACAAATCTCCGGCCTGTACAACACCCAGCTCATCGAGACCTCCTCTCCGATGCCTTATGCGCCTGTTCGCTTAGCGGGCGCTCGCGCGCAGCCTCAAATGGGCCGGCCCAGCTAGCACGCTCTCTTCCTTTCTTCGCTTCGATCGCTCGCTCACTTTTCCTTCATTCGTTTTTTGTTTTTTGGTTGTTCGTCCTTTCGTTCACAAAACTGAAAACACATGAATCTGAAATTTACGATCCTAAAAACAGTTCACAAATTTCCAAAAGTTCATCAATTTTGAACACAAAAAAAGAGAAAAGTTCATCAGATTTTTAAAAAAGTTCAACGGATTTTTGAAAAATTTCATCGAATTTGAAAAAAAGCTCATCAAATTTGAAAAAGTTTGTCAGATTTGAAAAAAAATTCATCGAATTTGAACAAAAGTACAACGAATTTGGAAAAAAGTTCATCGGATTTGAAAAAAGTTCATCGAACTTGAAAAAAACAGTTCACCCAATTTTGGAAAAGTTCGTGAAAGTTGAATTTTTTTTCGTGAAATCCAGTGAACTTTTTTCGTCGAATTAGAAAAAGAACAAAAGGAAAGAAGAAAAGAGTTAAGAAAATGTACTTGATCGTAGAATGGCGTGTGGCGCGGTGGTTATCGCGTGGCACACTTAACAGCTATGGCGCGGGTTCGAATCCTCGTCCCCGCACTTGATTTTTTGCATCAGTTTAGAAAAAAAAGGGAATGTGGGCTGGCCCGTTGCGCATGGGGGTGTGCGTCCTGTAAGGTTAACGCTGTATTCATACCTCAAAAAAAAAAGGTTAACGCTGTATTCGGCGCTGAGGGCGCCAAATAGGATCCAGCCAGCTCATCCATGCTCAGCCGACCACGCGCACGGGCCTCCGCTTTCCAGCTCCGCCAGCGCACCATGGGCCTTGCCTGTCATGGGCCGCCAGACGCCAGCAATACACGTACGCCTACGGTCGGACGCTCGCCGGATCGATCCGATCGCTGCACGTCCAGCCTGCCGCTGCCATGGGACACGCGCCTTCCGCTGATCGGACGCCTGCTGTAACTTGCCGTTCTCGCCATTGATTGCATCTCCTTACAAAAATTCCGATCGCATCAAGAGTTTCTTTGATTTGCTGCTAACCCTGCGATTGCCCTGATCGAAACACGGGAACACCACGTGACAACCGATCCGTTCCATCGCTGCCTCTTGCACCGCAATTTAACTCAACAGTCTTTTTGCAAACAACGATGCTACACACACGACGATATTGGATGATCACCGAACGATGCTACACATCAAACCGTCCATGCGTTAGAGCAAACGTAGCTAGCACCGTTCATTCTCGCATCGTGCGGAGTTCGGCCGGGCAATGTCGTCCATGTAGTAGTTTCGTTTCGCAAAGCACTTCGTCTATATCAACGGATGCACTGCCTCATCGAACCTTGCTCATGATACTACCTGTTAGAATAGATCTAAGGCATACCATCGATCATCCGAGGATCAAGCAATCACACGACCACAACACCGAGATTTGTTAACGAGGTTCACCATCATGGCTACATCCCCAGGGCGTGACTACGGACGCTCCTCCCCGTGACACCGTCACAATACCGCATCCCGACCGCCCGGGCGCCGGTACACGCCGCCGGCTCCCCCGTGTGCTTGTGCCATTATGTTGACATCAGTGGCAGCCCCAGGAATTTGCTACTGGGTACACTGATGTCAAATTTGTTATTTTTGTATCTCAAAAAACATTTCAAATTTTAAATCCAAAATTTTGTGACATTATACATTGATGTTGTGTTAACATGCTAGAATTTTTTTTGATTTAAAAAAAATATTCTATGGCATCCGGTGCACCAATAGCACCACAAGTGCGGGTGCACCGGATACTTTCCCGCCATAGGTGCTAGTTTGGGCTGGACTCAGTGGGCCAAGTTTTAGCGTATAAACATATATACTAAAAAGATTTGGGGCCAAAATCTTGGGTATTCCAGGGAATTCCCAGGAAGACTCCAGCGCCGCCACGGGTTGATATAGGTTACATCGTGTGTCTACCGTCACTATATATGAGATGCCTAGGATACAAGTGTCCTGTTAGAACACGACTCCATATCTTATCTAAACACAATATTACTCAGAGTCCAATTGTAACTTATGTTGTACACAATATTCGACACAACTCTAACAGTCTGGACGTATGCAGACAAGGGTGGACATTGGAGATGGCCTAAAATACATGGCATTCATCAATACGTGCATGTCTTGGGGACCCCAATACAACGCGACGAGAACAGGACGATCAACTAGCTACGTACACGAGGGCGAGCAGGAGGGCTGCAGGAGCCGTGCGCCGGCGGCCGGCCTGCTACACGTCAGCTCCACACACCGGAGCCAAGGGCTCGTTGGGAGGCTCGCAGAGGGGCATTCCAATGGCGTCACTCTCGGCGACTCGGCGTGGTCTGCTTGGACGTACGAGAGGCCACGCTCTCCGCAGTAGCTTGTAGGCGGTGTGGCGACGCGATCATGCCTAAAGCCTAGATTCCAGCGTGTGAGGCAGTTATAAGCTTGGGTAAGCAAAAGCAAACACAACAGCTGTTGTCTTCTCCAGCCTTCCATTTCATAACAATCCATCGATCTATCCTTCTGCCTGCTGTGAATGGGATGGATGCGGGAGCCGGCCATCTAATGCCGTCCACATATATTTCAAACAACGATTCAACTAATCGGACAAAATTCATACAAACACGTCGAATCTTCATATAAACCGGATGAGATTCATGTAAATATGACGGATTTTCATTACATTTCAAACATTTAAAGAAAAAAAATGGTTCGACCCTAAACCTATCCTATAGCGTCAGTTGTCGTCCATTTCCTTTCTATTCTGCATCGGCGGCCACGTCCTTCATCTGCCGTCTCCATGAACGGCGGCGGAGTTCAAGACTCGTGAAGTGAAGGTGCGGTCTCCGGCAAGGAAGAGCAGAACATGGGAGGTGGACTAACCCACTTGAGACAGAATGCCCTGCCGCCTCCCATGCCCTACTCATCCTCGGAGAAGTCCGCAACATGTACGTCACGGTCGCCGGTGGACGTGCGGTCGATAATGAACGTGGATGAATCATCACTCTCCACCTGCCACGTGCGCCCCCAAAACTTGGACGGCGGCTCGTAGGACACGCAGCTGGCGGCCGCGTCCGGCTTCCCTAGCTCTAGTTGCAAGCGACGCGTGCAGCATCATAGAGCACCCGTTGCTCTGCAATGAAGTTCGGGCTTGCCTCGGCCATCACGACCACGGCCGCCTCACTTGTGTGCTCGTCATAGATTTGGCCCTCCACCAGCCGGTGCTGCTCGAGGAGAAAAAGTTACACCTTTGCTCCTCCTGCGCCTGCCGAAACGCCGACATAGGAGCCCACGTAGGCTGCTCCTCGAAGGCCTTGGTGGCGGCGTAGTGCGCCCACGACTGCTCCATGATCAGGCCGGCATGCACCGGCGCGGGGTCCGGTGTTGTATCGTTGTCGGAAATCTCGTGCGAGCCCACCAGGCACGACGGGACTGCCAGGCGGCTGCAAGGGCAGCCACCTCATGCTTCATCCACTAGTAGAAAAAGGGTCAAATGTGAAGCACACTAGTGTCGGTTTGAATTTTAGCCGACACTAATGTGTATATTAGTGCCGGTTCGTGGCGGCGATCAATAGCACCGGTTCGTGGCGAACCTTTAGTACCGGTTCATTCCACGAACCGGTACTAAAGAGGCTGTGTCAACCTGCGGTCAGGCTATGGCCCCACCATCACCATTTAGTGCCGGTTCGTACCACGAACCGGTACTAATGAGGTTATGGCAAGCTGTTTTTAGTCCCACCTCGCTCCCCTAACAAGCCTTTTACCACCTTAAATATGTTATTTCTCAAACTATCACAAGCACTTGGTCTTCATTGAACTCTATGTGTAGAATTTGTGGCCACAATATGAGTCTTCATCGGTTTATAAATCGTTGATGACTCATATTGACAATTCAGATTGTACACACAAAGATCATTGATGATCAAAGTATTTTTGATGTTATAAGATCATATTGACAATTTAGACTGTAAAGAAATATAAGATCATGATCTAAATGCTCTTATATTTTTTGCGTTCAGTATGCACCAACTGCTAGGCGGGAGGAGCTGTTTAGTACCGGTTCGTGGCGAACCTTTAGCACCAGTTCGTGCCACGAACTGGTACTAATGATGTTGTGTCAGGTAAGGGTGGGGCCCCAGGAGCACCTTTAGTACCGGTTCATGGATGAACCAGTACTACAGTTTCTTAGTAAGCTGTTTTTTAGTCCCACCTCGCGAAGAGAGAGGGACTAGGAGCGGTTTATAAGCCATGAGTGTATGATGAAAAAGAGGCTCAATGCTCACGTTGCTTAGCTTCAAGCCTTTAGGAATATGGTAGACTGCACGGAGCTATGCGCAGTGCAGTTTACACTATTTCGAAAGGCTTGAAGCAAATTAACGAGCATTGCACCTCTTTTTTATTTTTAATAACTTATTACAACTCCGGACAAACTAATTGCACGTCGGCATTTCTTTTTTTTAACTTTGGTTATAACTCCAGACTTTGACCATCAAGTTTTGCAGAAAAGAAAAAATAGCAGAAAAAAAACTATAGCTGAAAAGAAAAAAACTATATAAAATGATCGTGAAATTGAAAATCACTACAAAATGAACTCTGAAAATGTTGAATTTTGGCAAACTAGATGAAAAACTACTCAGAAATAAATAGAAGAAAATAAATATAACAGAAAAGAAAAAACTATACAAAAAACTATGCAGAAATAAATAGAAGAAAATAAAGCAGAAAAGAAAAAAAACTACAAAAAAAATTGGGACGCTGCCCTGTGGGCCTGCTAGGCCACGGGCGTGCAATTACAGGCCTTAAAGGCCCAGCAGACTCACAGGGCAGCGCACAGAATTTAGGCCCACAAGCCTGCTATACAGAGGAGTTCAAAGAGGGAGCCGCGGCTGGGTTTATAAACCAGTGCGGCTGCCCTTCGCCCGGCGAGGTGGGACTAAACTTTGGGGTGGCAGCGCGAGGCCTTTAGTACCGGTTGGTGGCTCCAACCGGTACTAAAGATCACCCTTTAGTACCGGTTGGAGCCACCAACCGGTACTAAAGGCCTGCTCTTCCCGCCTCTTGGCCTGGCCAAAGTTGGCCTTTAGTATCGGTTGATGGCTCCAACCGGTACTAAAGGCCCATCCTATATATGTAGCACTTACGAAAATTTCAGTTACATCTCCCCACTTTCGTCTCCAACCTCTCGACATCGCCGCGCGCTGCTCGATCCCGTCGTCGCCGCCCATCGCCTGTCGTCCGTCGTCGTCGTCGCTGTCCCCGCCGCCGCCCATCGTCGTCGTCGTCTCGCGCCGCCGCCCCAAACGCCGCCGCCGTCCGTCGTCATCGCCGCCGTCCCGTACGTCTCTCACACCCGCGCGCCGGCGCCCCCGCCCCATACGCCGCCGCCCCCGCCCCGTACGCCGGCGCCCCCGCTCATACGTACGGGGCGGCGGCGTACACACACATACACACATACACACACTACACACATACACACACACACACACAATTTTTACTTATTTTCTGTTTTCTGTTTTTTAGAAAATTTAATTAGATATTAATTAGCTAGGTATGTGAGATTTGAACTAGTTGAATAATTAATATAACTAGTTTATTTTTAGTAAGAAAATTGTCGAACTAGTTTATTTAGGTATATGAGATTTGAACTAGTTGAATAATTAATATAACTAGTTTATTTTTAGTAAGAAAATTGTCGTATCTGAGATTTGATTATGTAATTAAAATATTATTTGTTAATGAGTTTTTCTGTTTATTTAATGTTTTTATATATTTTGAGTTTATATAAATGTTAGATTTATGTCGAATGTTAGATGAATTAGATAAAAAAGTTAAATATATAGTAATGTCAATTGTTAGAGATGAACATAGTTAGATATATATTTGAATTGGCTAGATATTAATTAATGTTAGATAGTAATAAGTGTTTAATGTTTCACCTAAGTGGGATTAGAACTAGTTTATTTTTAGTAAATGCTTAGTTGAACTAATTGAATTAATATAACTAGTTTATTTTTAGTAAATACTTAGTTGAACTAATTGAATTAATATAACTAGTTTATTTTTAGTAAATGCTTAGTTGAATTAATAGAAGTAGTTGAATTAATTGAATTAGTAAGTGTTTAATGTTTCGCCTAATATGAACATAGGAAATGTCGTCTGACGACGGAAAAAATTTCGGTATGTGCACATACTGTGAAGACGAGCGCGGCCAGTGCGACAGAAATTTCCTTGTTGATGGTAGGCGATTCAGCATCAAGCTGGATGAGACTTTCGAATTCGATACAGTAAGTCACAATGACAAGTCTGTTTTCGTAATTAAGCATGACTTATATATGTTTCATTTGCCTCACTTATAATTTTTAATTTTCACTATTCTACTAGCGCATCCCGTGCCATGCAAGAATTTTTGTCTTGGATAAGATAGGTTTCAAAGATATGGAAACTATGGAGGTAAAGAGAGCTTACCTGAAAACTGAGCATGATGGTTATACTTTCAACGTCAAAGTATACAATGCACACACGTACACTTATTTTGATTGCAAAACTTGGCAAGCACTATGCAAGGCTTATGCATTTGAGCCTGGTATGGTTATCACCTTTGATATTCGTTCGGAAGATGATATTGAAGGTAATAGAGACATATGGGTCGATGTGCAGACGCCTCCAGTTCTACCATTATGTGAGTTCTTCTCAAATATATTTTTGTCTTTGATATTGCTTATTTCAAAAATAACTGACAACTAATTTCTATTGACAGCTTATCTCCATTCAACCAAACATGTCCGGCGCTTGGTAGACAGGACCTTTTATTGTCCCGGAGCTGAACTAAACTGCGAGGAGATAAGTCATTATGTTTCATGGCTTGAGGATCTTCATACTGTCAAGACAAATTTTTTTCCTGCACTTGGAAATGTTAATACTCAAAACGTGCGACCAATAGTGATGGTATTGAACTACGGTCACATCTATTTAGGAATGATGATAAGATATTTACTATTTGTCCTCAGTGCATATTTTGCATACATATTTTTTTTGCTAAACTTTCATTGCTAAGTATATTAATTAAGTACTATACGATGGTCTTCAACAGGGACTCCGATGACAGTTGTGCCTCAGGGGATCGAGACTAAAGGTCAGATGTCAATTGTTAGCTTAAGGCCAAGATATCCTGCATTGCACATGAATGCATTCAGGATTTCTAGAAGCGATGAATGCTTAATGGTGAAAGATTGGAGGAAAATTATTAATGATCGCAGAGAAGTACTAGGGGGCAGCAATGAGAAGCGCAGCCCACGATTAGGAGACAGGTTCATCGGCATGCTCCAGTATGATCAATCAGGAGAGCTATACATGTTCTATGCTATTTTACCAGAAAGAGAGTACCTAGCAGGAGTGATTTAGCTAGTTCTTCATGCTGCTCTTAATTAGTACTTGTCCTTTCATGTCCGTGTTCTTCGTTCTGAACTTAAGTGATTTGCTTTTGTGGTGTTATATATGAACGCTTATAATATCATGACAATCATGTTGAACTCGATGATTGGTTCTACTAGAAATTCTATTTATATATATATATATATATATATATATATATATATATATATATATGCATAACGTTTACAATGTGTAGTATCGTAAAATACCAGCAAACGAAAAAGAATTAAAATGAAAACACAAAATTAAATGAAAAAGAAATCATAAAACTAAAAAACCCCAAACCTTATAGTACCGGTACTAAAGGGCTCCAGGCCCCCGGAGCTGGCTCGTGCCACGTGGTTGCCCTTTAGCACCGGTTCGTGCTGAACCGGTACTAAAGGGGGGGGGGGGGGCTTTAGTGACCACACTTTAGTGCCGGTTATGGAACCGGCACTAAAGAGCCTTACGAACCGGTGCTATTGCCCGGTTCTGCACTAGTGATCTCCGGCGACAGACTATCCCACAAAGTGTTCTCACTCGCGGTCATGGCGGATGTAGAGCAAAGGAGGATGATATGTTGTGGTGTGGAGTTAGCCGGGTGTGGCCACCTTTAAATAGCGGATTCCGGTGAGGCCTAGTGTCCGGGTGCGTCAACGTGCAGCGTCGAAGTTGGTCCTCGGCCGGCAAGCCTGCTCAATATCGGCATATGCACGGACGGGCATTGACGGGCATGGTAGATATATGCCATGTCCCGTACAACAAATGTTGCTCCGGCATTGAATGGGCGCGGACACCGAGGATGCGGTGCGGACGGCTCTCTCAGCGGCGTGATGCTTCAATGTTGACGCTAGTGAGAGATCACGTCCGCTCCGGGCCAGCGTCATTGCATAGTGGTCGCTCTACAGCGGCATGAATGTTGGCAGCTGCCGCCGAGTGAGAACGCACGCGGGCGAGACAGGTGCATTTTGGATGGGCCAGGGCAGTCACGAGTGGGCGTGACAGCAGTCCGGACATCCTTGTGTGCATCCGGTTTGCATACCATCGAGCGGATCAACACAGTACCATGTTGGATGGCGGAACACATCCGGATGCGGACGGTTTAAGAGTCCGTGTTGTCGAAGATGCCCTTACCTGGCACTGTAGATAAGGTGCATGTTCGCATAAACGAGTGATCCCGCCACACCAATCGATCTTCATACAAATTCGTCCAACTCGGTCTAAATTTGGAAATCTATTTTCGAGCGGATGCATGCCTCTCAATTTTTTTTTTCTCTTTTTTGATGAGAAATGTGTGGTCATCTTTGCACTGACGGTACAGCAAGAACAACAAATTTCTTCTTGTGTATGTTGTAGAAAATGAAAAGGGAGACATCGGCTCGCCCACCAGAGGACATAGTACGTCTGTACGTGTGTGACAGGGTACAAGGCCACGAGCGCATGTATAAGGATCGGGATCAGATTTCTCAACCTAGACTCGAAGGTCTACGGTGAGCGTCGCCGTATAATACTAGTACATCTTTTCGAAAATAATAATAATACTAGTACATGACATGCATGGAACGAGACGTATGCGACTTGCTTCAGTGTGCTCCATATACACACACTCTCTACGTGTGGTTCTGTTCGAGTCTTTGTTTTGTGACCGTATACGATGTATGTGCCTGCATATGATCCGTTCCGAGCCATGTTTGTTTGTGATGACGTAATCCCGTACGTCAACTTTCAACAAAGTCATGCTGTGCTACTCCAAAACCTGCACGATCTTATGCTGTCATGCATGCGGCGGACCTCCGGTACGGCTAACTGTGTGCCTATATCTTCCCTCGTGAAATGCAGTGATTTACTATGCGTAGCGTAGGTGTGGAGATAATCTCACTAATTTGAAATAGTTTCATCTTCAAAATTTGTTTTGTTGCATCTATTTGAAAAGTTATATCTTACAAACAACGGAGTTAGCTTGACCTATTTGAGCTCAGCTTGCTCTAGGCTTGGCTTCGTTCGAGCCTCAAACCAGAAGCTTCAAGCTTGCACTAAAGCTCGTGAGCCTAATGAGCTCTAGCTTGAATATCTCAACAAGGCTTGCTCCGACGCATATTAATGTAGGGCCTCTTTGATTCAAATCACAAGAAGAAGAAAAATAAGTGATCTGAGTGGCATGCTCAATTGAATTCTATAGGATTAACAGGTCACATGAATCCGAACCAGAAAGTGTTTGATGTCATAAAAATAAATAAATAAAGGAATTGTAGAAAGAAGTTGGAATCGATGCTAGATTTTTAATGGAATATAATCCTCTATAACACTAAGCTCCCTAGTTTTAAAGAGCCCACGTTCAATTGAGGTTTTCAATTAGAATTGAGCCACCCGATTTTGACCGGGTCAATAATTTCTCAAAGCTCTCTCATTCAATTTTTTATACTATACATGATGCTTCTTAATTTTTAAGGCCCCATAATTAATTAAGGTATTCAATTTAGAATTGGGCCAGCTGATTTTGACCGGGTCAACACTTTCTCAAGCTCACCCATTCAGACTATATTTCCTAATGTTAAAACTCTTTCATTCAATTGAGGTATTTAATTTTGGAATTGGTTTACGATTTTGACCAGGCCAACGATTTTTCAAATCAATTAGCATCAACTAGTCTATAAAAGCATATCAATCCCACGCACCCTCCCATCAACTCGAAAATGAAGTCCCACCATGATTGTAGCACCAATATAGTACTCCCTCCGTTCCTAAATATTTGTCTTTCTAGACATTTCAAATGACTACTACATACGGATGTATGTAGACATATTTTAGAGTGTAGATTCACTCATTTTGCTCCGTATGTAGTCACTTGTTGAAATGCCTAGAAAGACAAGTATTTAGGAACGGAGGGAGTAGTACATGTGGCCACTGATACGGAAGTTTTTCCACATAAATATATGTTGGTCAGAAGATAACACCGAATCACACCACGAAAGGTCCACCAAATCACAACATTATAAATAAAAATAAAACACACTCTATCATCTCTCCCACCCGCCAAACTAAATATTCCATCAGTTCCAAAATATAAGGGGTATTAGTTTTGTTGAAAGTCAAATTTCTTTAACTTTAAGTAAGTCCAGAGCAAAAATATCGACATTCACAATATTAAACAAAAAAAGAATGGAAATTCATTTGATGATGAATTTATAAATGTTGATTGATATTATGAGTTTTGATATATTTCTCTACAAATTTGAGCAAACAGAAAAGGTTTGACTTTTCGAAAAAAGTAACACACCTTATATTTTAAAATAGAATGATTATTTTCTGAAGAAACCCAACAACACCAACCCTTCTAGTACAAATGATTCTTAGGAAAAATTCCTATAGGATCCAATCCAACGAATCAAACAACCAATGTAGAAAAAAATTCTAAGGATTCTAGTCCTCCAAAAATCTTATAAAATTTGTTTGAATCAAAGGATCCCATAGCTCTTATAATGGACATCAATAGACAACACTCATTGTGGGCATCCAAGATTGCACCAGTGTGAGGACATGATGCATCAATGCACAATGCTTATCACGGGGAGCATGCATAGAGCTGATCAATGATTCACATCGCGTCGTGCGAGGGAGCGTTAGACGAACTTTCTCCCTTTAAAATATTCATTTATAATATTTTCAAGCCAAGCTCAAACTCAGTTGAGCTTTCACTAGTAGAGAAATGGCTAGCCACAACTTTTGTTAGTGGCGAGCCAATTTCAATCAACGCCACCACTACATTTTCCAAATAGTGACGGCATTGGCATATTTGGTACGACATTACTAAGACCATAGTAGTGGCATCTGAAAATTGTTAAACACCAGTTATATGTGGGATCCACAGTTGGTACAATGCGCCATATAGTAGTGACGTGGCATAACCAGAAACATCGACACTATTAGGTTTTCATGTGGCGTGATATGTGTTCATATGCCACCACTATATTATGTTGTGACATTTTTTATGTTAATTTTTATAATTTTGAGTTGGTGGCGCGCTATTGGAGACTCGAAATTATATTATTTCTGTGTTTATTGGAAACTGCCACACCATAGCTATTAGCTTTTGTTTTGAGTCTTTTATTATTTTATTACTTTGATCTTTTATTATTTTTCAGTCTTTTATTATTTTGTGTATTTTGTCCTTTTATTATTTTTTAGTCTGTTATTATTTTGTGTTTTTTTATAATATTATAGTAATTATTTTCAACATTTTTATTACTTTGGATATTTTATTATTTTAAAATTTCATTACTTTCATACTTTTATTATTTTGTATCTTTGTTATTTTCAATTTATTTTTGGCCTAGCCCAACATTTAGTCCCAGGTTCGGCCCAGCCCAATGATGTCAGGTCAAAACATTGGTGGCCATGGCCCCCACCCCCACTCGACGGCTTTCTCTCTTGATCCCCTTTCTCGTCGCCTCCATCTCTGTCGATTACATTGTGCCGCCAGCCGTTGTCGGTCGATTTCAGTTATTTCCAGTGTCCCCCGGTGATGCGGTGCACTTCTAGTCCTCCCCCTCTCTCTGCCATACATCTATACCTCACATGTCACTGTCGTTTCTCTGTAGGGTTTTGGTGACGATGACAATTAGGGTTTCAGCGACAACGATAGTGATGCTAGCAGGTGATGGCAATGGAGAAGTGGGCACACGACAATGATGAACTCACCCCCAATTCTCTATGAGCACCTCATCAGCTCTTATTTTGTGGTAGTTCTTTATTTTTGGCAGTGTCAAAATGAGTTAGGGTTCATGAGTTTGCAGCTCTGCCAATTTTGCACCTATGAATTCTGGTGTAGTAGAATTAGCTTGCCAATTTTGGCAGTTCATAATTTTTGGCAGCTCATAATTAGTTATATGTCCCTGCCATTTTTGGTTGTTCATAATTATCTTGTGTACATTGCCCATGTGTGCCAAACTAGTGTGCCAAACCTTTGAAACTGCCCATGTTTGCCAAATGTGAACTACAATCTGTGTACATTGCCCAAAATGTTACCAAATGAGTGCCACAACTTGTGTTAAAACAACTCTTTTGACACTCCCAGAAGAGTGCCAAAACTTTCAACTAGTTAAGTTTAGCAAAAAAATGTTTGCCAAAGCTTTGACACTGCCAAAACATGGCCAAAACTAGTGTTCAAACAGTGCCAACAACTAGTTCATACTCTAGTGACGTTCGTACTCTAATGGCATTCATACCCTAGTTCTAATAACTAGCTACTGTCAAAACTTAACTAATTCATCCTAGGCATAAGTAGGATTCTTTTAGTTGTACTCTAGTGGCATTCATACTAGTGTCAAAACTGCACTCTAGTGGCATTCATACTAGTGTCAAAACTGAACTAGTTCATACTCTAGTGGCATTCATACTCTATTGGCATAAGTAGGATTCTTTTAGTTGTACTCTAGCGGCATTCATACTAGTGCCAAAACTTAACTAGTTCATACTTTGGTGGCATTCATACTCTATTGGCATAAGTAGGATTCTTTTAGTTGCATTCAATTTCAAATATCAACATTGTAAGCATATGTTGTCATTGCTAACTTTTTATTATTCTGTAGTTGCAGTCGATGAGTACCTACTTGCAACATCATGGTGTATGCCGACGTTGACAGAGACGAAGGGAGCACCAATGAGGTAAGATTACAAAAACATCCATGAGCATTGCAAATACATGCATATATCTAACCATTCATGATGATTGCAAACACACATGCATATCTACTGATTTCAAACATTTGACTTGGTGGGATATGTGCCATCTCCGACACCCATTGAGGAGAGAAGGTATGATGTGGACATGCTCAACCACGAGCTGATAGAGTATCACGAGAGTACAATCAAGGCCCTTAAGGAGGTGAATGTCAGGCTGAAGGAGGATATGGATCAACCGACCAACGAGAAGGCTGACTTCTTCAATAAGATTCTTAAGATGAGGGAGTAGAGGGATCAACTGGCCGAGGAGAGGGATCAACTGAAGAAGGAGAGAAAGCTCCTCAGGGCAGAGAGGAATGAGCTGAAGATGGTGAAAGCACATTTCAAGAAATAGGAAGAGAGCAATAGGAATGTGCTTTCTTCCTATTTTTGAATTGTGGGTTTATGATCTGAATATTCATGAGAAGTAATTGAGTCTTTTCTGAACTCTATTATGCATGATTGTTATAGCTTTGTATTTCTCTCCGATCTGTCGGTTTTGTTTGGTTAACTGGATTGATTTATCTTCAATCAGAGAGGTGCTTTGTGAGGTTCAATCTTGTGGTGTTCTATATCCCAATGACAGAAAGGGACAAGACACATATATGTATTGTTGCCATTAAGGGTAAAACGATGTGGTTTATTCATGTTGATTGAGTTTACTTTGTCTGCATCATGTCATCTTGCTTAAGGCGTTACACTGTTTTATTAACTTAATATCCTAGTTGCATGCTGAATAGCGGTCAATGGGTGTAATAGTAGTAGATGCAGGTAGGAGTCAGTCTACTTGTCTCGGACGTGATGCCTATATACATGATCATTGCCTTGAATATCGTCATAACTATGCGCTTTTCTATCAATTGCCCAACAGTAATTTGTTCACCCACCGTATGTTATGTGTTCGAGAGAGGAGCCTCTAGTGAAAACTATGGCTCTCAGGCTACCTTCATCGTATATAAAAACACAAAAATACCTTTCTGTAATTTTATTACTTTTATTTTGTTTTGTAACTTATCTATCCACCATTGCGAGATTTGATCCTTACAATTAACGAGTTCAAGGGGATTAACAACCCTCTTAACCGCGTCGGGTGCAAGTATTTGCTTTTGTGTGTGCAGGTGCTGTTCACGAGGCTTTGCGTGATTCTCCTATTGGTTTGATAAACCTTGGTTCTCACTAAGGGAAATACTTATCTCTATTGTACTTCATCTCCTATCCTCTTCGGGGGAAATCCCAACGCAGCTCACAAGTAACACCTAAGAACAAGCCTGAATGTCAATTCAGGCTGGCTAGAGGTTTGACATAGTAGTGGTATCCCATCTTGATTCCCAAGTCCATGATAGTGGGAATGAGGGAAACCTGGGCTGGTTCCATAGAGTCAAAACAAAATTGGTGGCCATATTTACAGAGAGTTAATAATGGACCAAGAATTTACCCCCTCTCTATACGAACATAGAACCTCTTTCTTGATCTACATCTGGTAGTAAATGTCAAGATTACCAAGGTGAAAGAAATCTGCTCAGTCCACACACCCCACACTGCTTCTGACATATGCTATTGAAGACGGTGACATCCCACGTCATGTGTCGTTCAAGAATGACCACTCAAGCTAGGCGAGGCCTTAGACAAGGAAATAAAAGCCCTTTCCAAGGGCATTTATTATTGAGGTTCAATTTCTATGAATTAAAGGTATTCAAATCTATAATCGTAGGCCCAAAAGTGTAGAAGGGCCATGCATCCATATATGATTTACGAGAATCATATCATCATTGCATAACTTCTGATGAGTTGGGTTGATTTTTAACCAACTAGGGTTGTCACTGTTACTTTCAGGATAGAGTTATGACTTTATGAGCAGCTTATGCATCAAACCAAGAAAAAAAACATGATCGTGTATTTCGCTACATATCTATTGCAATAAGATACTACTCCCTCCGTTTCTAATTAAAAGATGTTTTAGATATTGCAATATGGACTACATATGGATTAAAATGAGTGAATATACACATTAAAACGTGTCTAGATGCATACAAATCTGAGAAAATAGAGAAAAGCTAAAACATCTTATATTAGGAATGAAGGGAGTATTTTTTTATGAGGTACAAAGCAAGTACCAAGAAGAAAAAAAGTGGCCATCTTTTAAATGAGTTAAGCTGAATGACTTTTCCACAGATCAAGGGAATGGTACGCATATGATACTTGTGACCCGCTGAAACTAGGAAATTGAAACAATTTTCTAACAAAAAAAGGAACATGAACAGATATATCTATCTGGCTAAGAAAGAACCAATAAACGTGCAATGTCAAAAACTCAAGGACAAATCCTTCATAATTTTTTTGAATACTCTAGAATTTTCAATTAACTCACTGATATATACTCTATAATATTTCATTAATCTTGCAATAGAAAATTCGATTAGCTTTAGAGTTGTCTGCCATGATATTTGATGATACTATGAGATAGATATGAACACGTATAGATATTGTAAGAAACTAAAAGAATATTCTTTTCTAAATGATGATTAACTTTTTGTTAAACTTATTTCTACTTCTTCATTAGTGTATAATGATCTACATAATTATTGAACTTTGTCAACTTTTGCAGACTTTATTCAACCCTGAACTCAAGCCTAGGATCAAGCTCAAATGCTAATCTGCGCTAGCTTGAGCTCATATTGAGCTTTTACGAGCTCGAGCTTGTTAGAAAGCTATAATACCAATTTAATTTTGCTTAAGCTTCTACCGATCTTGGTCAAAACGTCAATCGAAATGATCTTAGCCTCGCAACAAGCTCTAATGCAAATTTAGGCTCACTTGAGGTTCTGCTAAGCTCGATCTTATCAACAAGCTCAAATGTCAATTTTAGGCTTGTCAAAGTTTATAGCCAGGCATAACAATTGAATTGCATTTCAGTCTCACTGAAGTTTCAACCAAGCTCAATGAAGCCACTCTTGATTCTAGCCGCAAACTGGAGTACCAGCTTAATCTCGATTGATCCAGTTCAGCGTGATCCTAGCAACAAGCTTGAATGCCCAATCATTACTTGCTTGAGGTCTGCTCATGCTTCTACCAAGCTCACTCTATCAGATCCTACCTCGAGCTCGCGTATTGATTAGAAAAATTGGAGTAGAAAAATTTATGGATGTAATTTATACTGACAATGAAATATGATTTACAGTAAATGGAATATTATACAAAAGACTATAATGAATGTCAGGAACTTGTTCCGTGGAAAGTTATATAGTTATATTTGCACATGTCACATATAGTAATGTTTTAAATGAATATTTATAGTGACGCATTCCCACCATTTTTAACGAAATCCTAAGATTTAAAATGCAATTTTGGCCTAGCTTTATAAGAACGAGCTCATACGTGCATACCTCTAACTAGGTTTCCTGAGAGAACACAATTATGTGGACCGAAAGAGATATACGTTGCACTCTTGTTGAGGACATGTTTGATTCGCATGAATTGCATCCACCCTCAGCTATAAAAGCGTGCACGCACCCAACAAGAGAGCACTCAGAGCACCATAGTCTCAGAGGATTTGAGGCGATATGGCTCATGTACTCACTATCGTCTCCCCAGAAGTTCTGCTCTCACTCCTACTCTGCTTCATCGTACTACGCCGCTACTACTTGGCAAGACGATCAGCGAACAATTGCAGTGATCATGGCCGCCGCCTCCCGCCGTCGCCTCCGAAGCTCCCTCTCATAGGCCACCTGCACCTCGTCAGCCCCGACCCGCACATCTCCCTCGCCGAGCTTTCACGGAAGCACGCCGGCCGCGACGGCCTCATGCTCCTCCGCCTCGGCCAGGTGCCCAACCTCGTCGTCTCCTCCCCGAGCGCCGCCGAGGCCGTCCTGCGCACGCACGACCACGTCTTCGCCTCCCGCCCGCCGTCCATCGTCGCCGACGTCCTCCTCAGCGGCCCCTCCGACGTCGCCCTCGCCCCCTACGGCGAGTACTGGCGGCAGGTCCGCAAGCTCGTCACCACCCACCTGCTGAGCGCCCGGAAGGTGCGCGCGCTCCAGGGCGGCCGCGAGGAGGAGGTGCGCCTTGTGGTGGCCAAGCTCCGGGCGGCCGCGGCCGCGCGCTCCGCCATCGACATGACCGAGCTGCTCGGCGCCTTCACCAACGACGTGGTGTGCCGCGCCGTGTCCGGGAAGTTCTTCAGGGAGGAAGGCAGGAACGAGCTGTTCCGGGAGCTCATCGCCGGGAACGTGGCCGCGATAGGGGGTTTCAACCTGGAGGACTACTTCCCGAGCTTGACCAAGGTCGGTCTGCTCCGGCGAGTGGTGCTGGCCAGGACGTGCACGCTAAAGAAGAGATGGGACGAGTTGCTCGATAAGATCATAGACGACCACGCAACCAAATCACCATGGCTAGTAGGAGGAGTACATCATCAACAACACAATGAGCTAGAGCAACGCCAAGAAGATCAAGACAGAGACTTGGTGGATGTTCTCCTCTCTCTTGAGCACGAATACAATCTCACTAGAGACAACGTCAAGGTCATCTTAATGGTAATTCTCTGAATTTCGTGACACTTAATAGTATTGCCGATTTCCAATTAATCCAACGTTTTCATGTGTGCTAATTAATTGATATTTTTTATGCTTCAAATTCAATCATAATATGAGAACAATTCCATTATGTGTAAACAGGACATGTTTGTAGCTGGCACAGACACGTCATCCATTGTCCTCGAGTTCGCCATGGCTGAGCTCATGCGGAAGTCACACCTCATGGCCAAACTTCAGGCCGAGGTGAGGAGCAAGACACCCAAGAGCCAGAAAACAGTCATGGAGGATGACCTAAGCGGCATGTCATATCTCAAGGCCGTTGTGAAGGAGACGCTCCGGCTACACCCGCCGGCGCCGCTCCTCCTCCCACACCTCTCCATGGCCGAGTGCGACAACGTCAACGGTTACATGGTCCCGGCCGGGACACGCGTCATCATCAACGCGTGGGCTCTCGGAAGAGACACCGAGTCCCGGGGGGAGAAAGCGGAGGAGTTCTGGCCGGAGAGGTTCATGGACGAGGCCAAAGCAGCAGCCGACTTCAAAGGGAGGGATTTCCAGTTCCTGCCGTTTGGAACCGGGCGGAGGATTTGCCCCGGGATGGGCTTCGGGCTGGCCACTGTTGAGGTCATGCTCGCCAACCTTGTCTATTGCTTCGACTGGGAGCTCCCCGACGGGATGCAGGAGGAGGATGTTGACATGGCTGACATGTTTGGGGTGACGATGCGACGGAAGGAGAAACTCGTTCTTGTCCCAAGGATACCACAGGATGCAAACATATAGTGCATGTGCATACTACTCCCTTCGTCCCAAAATAAGTGCAAGACACTTATTTTGGGACGGAGGGAGTATCAGTTAGTAAGAGGCAATGAAAATTTAGACCAACTCAAATATGAGCATTGCCTAGTTATGCTTCCCTCCTACAGAATGTTTATTTAGGAGAGATAAAGACACATGTTGCATTGGACTTCTCAAAAGAAGTGACAATAAAAGGTTTGAGCAAATGTTGAGAATCCTCCAAAACTGGAAGGAAAGAAAGGATTCATATAGTATTTTTAAAGCCAGTCCAACAATCCAAAGGGTACACATAATGGAAATGTACACATAATGAAAGAGAGTAAAATTTTATCAAAGAAAGCTTTCCTATACGAATCCATTCTTGTGAATTTTTTGTAAAGTTCTTTTGTTCGAAACTGGGCCTAAATCTAAGGGCTCCTTTGGATCGTCAAACATGATCTAGTGTTCTGCATTGGAGGCTTAAGTGGGTTTACACTATATAATGTGGATTAACGGCCAGCATTACTAAAGACGCAAACAGACATGAATTAGTTGTGCCAATCCCCGTATATTTAATAAAAGAGAGTAAAATTTTAGCAAAGAAAATACTATGGAGCGCCAATCCCCGTATAAAACCAAAGAAAATAATTGTGCATTTTCCATGAAGGCCTCTGAGGATGTCAAAATGATTAGGGAGGTACATGCATCAGCAAGAGAAAGTAAACAATTTAGAAGTATGTTGCTAGCCAGCATGCCTTGATTTTGCATTGCCGCTTAAAACAAGGTATGGCGTCTTGCTGCGCGCTTGGGCCTCCCTCATCTTCTTCGCGGACATTAAAGGCGTGTCGGAAGATTTCATCCGCTTGGTTTTCAACTCATCCTGGTACTTCCTCTGCCGTTTCTCCTGCTTCGTCTTGCCAGGGCCCTTGCCATGTAATTTGTGTGAAAGCTCCCGAAATGCCTCCTTCATAGTCATCTGTGGACAAAGTCATCAGGCTCTGAGAAAAGTTATCATTGTGTGTCAATCTATTGTTATTCCCGATGACAAAGGAATGCAGAAAAAAAAACATTTGTATCTAGTACTTACCACTCGGCCAAACTCATCAGTTCTCTCTATGTGAATTTCTTTTGGTTTATCTTTGATACCAACAGGCTTGCTTTTCTTCTTGTCACTGGTTTTGTTACCACCCTCATCAAGTGTCCCTCTGTCCTTAAGAAGCTTCAGAGCACCAGCCAAACCTTTGCCAATTTCAGCTTCATGTAGAACCTTATCCGGTTTGACTGCTCCCTCTTCTCCATCCTCACTAGTAGAAAAGGGGGCATTGGTCCAGGCCGGGTCAGCCCATTAGTCCCGGTTCAATCCAGAACCGAGACCAATGGGGACATTGGACCCGGTTCGTGAGTCCCGGGGGCCGGCCGGGCCACGTGGGCCATTGGTCCCGGTCCGTCTGGACCTTTTGGTCGCGATTGGTGGGACGAAGCGGGACCAATGTGCCTTGCTCCTGGCCCATCACCATTGGTCCCGGTTGGAGGCATGAACCGGGACCAAAGGACGCCCATTAGTCCCGGTTCATACCACCAACCGGGACTAAAGTGTTGGTCCTCGTTGCGGCCAGAGTTTAGTCCCACCTCGCCAACCGAAAGGGGCTCACACCGATTTATAAGCCCCTCCTTCTCCGCCTTGTTGAGCTCCTCTCAAAATAAAAATAGATGCCCTTATACAGGAAATTTGACCTAAATTCATACTGAATTTCTCTGAAGTTAGTAGAAATTTATTATGAATTTAGGTTGAATTTTCTTTATAAGCGCATCTATGCTCATTTCTGAGTAGTTTTTATATAGTTTTTTTCTTTTCTGCTATATTTATTTTTTTCTATTTATTTCTGAGTTGTAATAAGTCATTAAAAATAAAAAAGATTTTAGTAAAGTTAATCACGACTATTTTTTCTTCTATTTATTTCTGAGTAGTTTTTTATATAGTTTTTTTCTTTTCTGCTATATTTATTTTTTCTATTTATTTCTGTGTGGTAATAAGTCATTAAAAATAAAAAAGAGGCGCAATGCTAGTTAATTCTCTTCAAGCCTTTCGGAATAGTGTAAATAGCACTGCACATAGCTCCGTGCAGTCTACCCTATTCCTCAAGGCTTGAAGGGAACCAACGTGCAGGTGAGCATTGAGTCTCTTCTTCATCGTCTCTGCACTCAGGGCTTATAAACAACTGTGAGTGTCTCTCGCTTGGCGAGGTGGGACTAAAAAAATAGCTGCAGAAAGAATCAACTAAAAGACAGCTGCAGAAAATAAATAAGTAATTAGACGGGTCCATTGGTACCGGTTGGTGGCTCCAAACGAGACCAATGCCCCTCTTTAGTCCCGGCACATAATGCTTTAATGTCTAATGGTTCGGCCCTCGTGATACCATGCCAACTTTCAACTTTCAACTTTTTCAGAGTTCATTTGAAATGCTTTAATGCAGAAAACAAAAGAAAATAAACAATGCAGAAAACAAAACAAAAAAACTGGAAATAAAATAAAATAAATAAAGCAAAAAGAAAACAAAAAAAGTGTATTCAAATTTGAAAACTAATGGCACTAACAGAAAGTTTATATTTTTTCTAAAACTAAAAACAAAAAGAATTAAAAAATAAAGCAAAAAAACAAAAGAAAATAAATAATGCAGAAAACAAAACAAAAAATCTGGGAAAAAAAATTTAAAAATAGCAACAATAAGTATTTTGTTGTAAGTAGAAACAAAATAAAATAAATAAAGCACGAAACAAAACAAAAAAACAAAAAAAGTGTTTTCAAATTTGAGAACTAATGGCACTAAAAGAAGTTTAAATTTTTTCTAAAACTAAAAGCAAAAAGAATTAAAAAATAAAGCAAAAAAACAAAAGAAAATAAATAATGCAGAAAACAAAACAAAAAATCTGAAAAAAAATAAAAATAGCAACAATAAGTAAAGAAAAAAAGTGCCTCCTACTGGGCCCCCACGGCCTGAATACGACTAGAAACCCACCATGGGCCAGGATTCAGGCCCGCAGGTGGCCCAGTAGGCCCATCAGGCAAAGCAGTAGTAAGTAGGCCCGTAAGCCTGCAGTGGAGAGGAGCTCAAGAGGGGTGCGATAGTGGGACTTATAAACCACTGCGCGCCCCTCTCAGCTAGCGAGGTGGGACTAAACTTTCGTGCCGCACCGTGCCAGCACACAACCATTGGTCCCGGTTCGTGGCTCCAACTGGGACCAATGCCCACCCTTTAGTCCCGGTTGGTGGCTCCAACCGGGACCAAAGCCCTCTGCTTCCCGCCCTTTGGGCTGCTGAAAAGAGGTCTTTGGTCCCGGTTGGAGCCACCAACCGGGACCAAAGACTTTGCTATATAAGGAAAATTTCAGAACCGCATCCCCACTTTGATCTCTCCTCCTCCTCGATCTCCCGACGCCGCGCGCCGTCGCCTGCCGCCACCTCGCCGTCGCCGCCCCGCCCCGACGCCGTCGCCGCCCCGCCCCGACGCCGTCGCCGCCCCGCCCCGACACCGTCGCCGCCTCGCCCCGCCCTACCGCCCCGACGCCGTCGCCGCCCCGCGCCGCACCTCGCCGTCGACGTCGCCGTCGCCGTCGACCTCGCCGTGAGCAACTTTTTATGATTTTTGTTAGATTTTTTTAGATTTTTTTGTAGTTTATAGATTTTTTGTTAGATTAGATGTGTAGTAATTTAGATATGTAGTTCATAGTATGTTAATTTAGATTGTGTAATTAATTTGTTCATATTCTGTTAGATTTTTTTTCTGTTAATAGATTTTTTTGGTGTAATTAATTTGTTCATATTGTGTTAGATTTTTTTCTGTTCATACATTTTTTTCTATTAATTTGTTCATAGTATGTTTGGTGATATTATTGTTAATAGATTTCTTTGGTGATATTTAGATTGTGTTAGTAAGTACTATAATTGAACTAGCTAGTTAGAAAAATATAATTACTATTTTATTTAGATTTTTTGGTGTAATTAATTTGTTCATATTATGTTAGATTTTTTTCTGTTAATAGATTTTTTTTCTATTAATTTGTTCATAGTATGTTTGGTGATATTATTGTTAATAGATTTTTTTGGTGATATTTAGATTGTGTTAGTAAGTACTATAATTGAACTAGCTAGTTAGAAAAATATAATTACTATTTTATTTAGATTTTTTTGGTAATATAATTAGTTAGAAAAATATTAGTTAGTTAGAAAAATACTAGTTTGTTTTTAGTAAGTACTACTCCCTCCGTTTCTAAATATAAGGTGTATTATTTTTTCAAAAAGTCAAACTTCTCCAACTTTGACCAAGCTTATAGAAAAAACCATCAATATCTAGAATACCAAATCATCATCACTTGATTCACCATGAAATATATTTTTGTATTTGATATATTTAGTAATGTAAATCTTTATATATTTCACTATAAAGTTGGTCAAACACATAGACTATTTGACTTTTTGAAAAACTAATACACCTTATATTTAGGAACAGAGGGAGTATATAGTAAGTGCTACTTTGTTTTTAGTAAGTACTACTTTATTTATTTATAGTAAGTGCTTAGTAGTTGAACTAGATAGTTGATTTAATTAATAAAACTACTTTATTTAACTATATATAGAAGTAGTTTATAGTAAGTGCTACTTTATTTATTTATAGTAAGTGCTACTTTATTTATTTATAGTAAGTGCTTAGTAGTTGAACTAGATAGTTGATTTAATTAATGAAACTACTTTATTTAACTATATATAGAAGTACGTAGTTCCCGCATCGACGTCGGCGATGCCTATCCCGCATCCTCGTTGTCGTCGACTCGGCGGTGGAGGCCTGCTTGATCAGGGCCATGTTCGGGACTGGGCTCCGCCGAGCTGTTATTGGGAGGTGCTACCTTCTGGGGGACGTAGGTTGGTGAGGAGGTAGGCCATTGTTGACCCGATCCTTGTTTGGTGGCGGTCGCGTGGGCCAGTGACGGTGCCGAGGCTTCTGGACACCGCGGAGGTGGTACGTCACCGTGGCAGCGAGGAGGACGAGCACGTCCGTCGCTACATGGTTGCATTAGAGGGCAGGTTCGACAATACCTGGCAGGTTCTTCAGGGATCTCACTGGAGCTATGATCCTGTGATCGTTCCTTATCTTTGGGTGTCCACCGCCCGCGACGATACCTGTCGGGCGCTACGGTTCTAGCTGTATTAATTAGCGATGCTATATGTATGATAGTAATCGAGGAGTATTCGATGATGTACGGACACAAGAGATGATGTACTTTTGGTTATAATTGAATGCATGCTAATTTGAATACTACTTTATTTTACGATTTGGTTTTGCTTATTGAATGCTCATATTGGAAAAGTACTCCTACTTTGAATGCTAAAATTGAAGAGCACTCCATGCAGAAATCTAGGAGCCCCCTCCATCATCCACGCTGTCGTGGGGGTAGCTTCTCCTTCATTCCCGTGTGCTAGACAATTTGTTGTAATAATGCACTCAGGAATGAAAGAAGGAGCTACATACCATCATCGATAGTCAACCCGTGATTAATAATAATGATCTAATTTAGGTTTTTTAGTACATATATTTAATATTTGAATTATGAACTTAGGCCGGAAATGTCGTACTCGGAAGATAAAAACCGCCCGGGGGAGTGCGACTGGTGCCACGATGACCAAGGTATGTGCGACAGGTTCATTGAGCTGGACGAAGATCGGTGCTTCAGCATTAAGCTCGAGGATACCTTCGATGTTCATACGGTACGCAACGACGACAATAGTTTTTTTCGTAATTAAGCACGACTTCAACTATTTTAACGTGTATTTTTCATCTTTTCCAATTCGACTAGATTATCCCACGCTTTGCAAGACGCTATGTCTTGGAGAGGATGGGTTTTGAAGACCATGAAAGTATGGAAACCAAAAAAATTATCCTAAGTACCCATCATGGTGTGGATTTTCAAGTAAAGCTGTACAATGCTCAGACTGTAACCCATTTTGGTTGCAAAAATTGGGAAGCACTTTGCAAGATGTATGGTTTTAATGAGGGTATGCTTGTCACCATGGATCTTGGTGATCCTACAATCGCGCAAGAGAGACCTTCAATTTTTGTCCTTGTGGATACACCTCCAATTCTTCCCCCATGTGAGCTTAACATAGTTATTAAGTAATTTATATTGTTTATTTCAAAATAGTTAACAACTTATTTCCATTGACAGCTTATTTTCATTCTTCAAAGAATGTGCGGAAGATGGTAGATAGAACCTACTACACTGAAGGCTCCGAACTAACTTATCAGGAGAAAAATCATCTGGTCGCATTTTGTACTGATCTTGAGAATTACAATATCTACAATCAAACTCCTCAACATTATGGTCAATACGTGCCACTAGTGCACGTGTTGAACTACGGTAACTACCATGGAGATACCCTGGTAAGATTTTTTACTATTACGACATCCGTGCATCTTTTTGCACACTTCTAAAACTAGTACATCATTGCTAACTACGAAGTTATTACTATGTTTTTCAACAGATAATCCCGAATGATTATGTGCCTCATCTGATGTATACACACGGTAGCCTTCATGTTTTGAACATACAACCAGGTCTTCCTACGAATTTGAACTGTCCATACCGGGTTTCTAAAAGAAGTGGAGACATGACAATCAAAGAATGGAAAAAATGTATGGACAGTCGTAAGGAGCTTCTTGGAAGCAACAATCAGCGAAGGGCAAAAATTGGAGACAGGATGATCGCCATTCTTCATAATGGAGAGTCAGGGTCTATATTGTTTTATGCTATTTTACCTTAAGGGTGTTTAGGTCATGTCCTACTTGATACTGATGATCGTGTGCTAAGAACAATTATGTAGGGTTGGGTTCGATGACTATGAGGATGATGATCGTATGACTTATTATTAATAACGAGTAGAAGTTGTATGATGATTCATGATTAATAGGACTTGTTATTGTATATGATGATGTATGATGCGAACATGCATGAGTTATTATATCAGCGAGTGAAATGAACATATATAGCAGCAGCGTTGGTAAACCAAGGACGAAGATATAAGAGAGGATACTTCTCTCTATTAGCTAGCTAATAACAACCTTAAAATAACCCCCAAAACCCCTAAAGCAGCCACTTTTCTAAAAAAATGGACTTTTGGTCCCGGTTGGTGCCACCAACCGGGACCAAAGGCCCCCTGACTAGGCTCGGCGCATAGGGCCACGTGGAGGCACATTGGCCCCGGTTCGTGTTTGAACCGGGACTAATGGGTGGAGGTATTAGTAACGACCCATTAGTCCCGGTTCATGAACGGGGATTAAAGGCCCTTACGAACCAGGACTATTAGGTGTTTTTCTACTAGTGCCTTTACTTGGTCTCCAGTGCCAGCTATCTTTTTCCTCCCAGCCGACCCGTTTGTGTCATCTTTCACTAGAGTGCTTGAAGACACAATGCCGCCATCTTCGTCCGCAAACACGTCGTGCGCTTCTCGCTTGCGTGTTTCTACAAAAAAGACGATACACAACATCAGTACACTTGATCTGTTAGTGAACTCCTGTGATCTTTCAAATTCATTCAGAAAAATAAATACTTGAAGCAGGTTACCTGCATTCAGCTGTAAGCCCAACACGAACTCATCCATCTCTGTGATTACGATCTTATTCTGCCGCACGTCCCCTCGGCCCTTGTTTCCTGTCGCCAATTCTGCGAAGGCCGGAGGACCGTAAGCCGCAGCGTCTTCCTGCTTCCTTGGAGCCTCCTCCTGGCCCTGGGGCAATGATTCTAACGCCTTTTCACCCATACCAAATTCAGTTATCCTCCCTGAAATTACGTACTATGACTTTAGGCTTACGCTTAGGGTAATGGACCGCGAAATCGACGAGTTGATATGCGATCGGATGGTGCCGACTAATTCTCCGAAGCAATGCAAAGGCAGAAGCAGAGCAAAACGAACAGCAACCGAAGGAATAGG
The DNA here is from genome assembly GCF_018294505.1 of Triticum aestivum. Classification (NCBI taxonomy): domain Eukaryota; kingdom Viridiplantae; phylum Streptophyta; class Magnoliopsida; order Poales; family Poaceae; genus Triticum; species Triticum aestivum. The sequence continues at coordinate 657,143,334 of NC_057807.1, forward strand.
GCTAGGGTTGGCTTGCTTACCAATAGCAAAAGGGATCGCGTCGCCGGTTCGAGGAAGAAGGGTCGGGGTCGCGTCGAGGGGAATGGTAGTTCACGATGTGAGGGAGGGAGGCTATGTGCGGGCAGAGGCGGTGACCCCCACGCTGTCGCCGGCGCCGGCAAAGAGGATTTGTTGCGAGATTTGGCAAAGAAAAGCATGAACGACCCGGCCTGTTCGACACGAGACCGTTATGGTTTTTTCTTACAGCTGAACCGAAGTAGTTTTTTTGAGTGAACTGCATCCTTTATTAAACGTTCAAACACATAGGGATACAGATGATATCGGGTAAGCTAGTAAGCCACACATGGCGCCCTGGGCTAAGGGAAGCAGCTGCCTTTGCTAAGGCATGGGCCTCCCCATTATGTTTCCTACTTTCATGAATAAATTTTACATCGTGGAAAAACCTCCTCTGGTGCTTTATATCTTGCAAGATAGCAAAATATCAGCATGGAAGTTCAGCATCTATGTTGGTCACCACTTCTAGACAGTCTGACGCGACACAAATAGATTGAACTTGCAGGTCCATAGCGAGCAAAAGTGCCTCGCTACATGCTTGTGCTTCAAGAACTGTGGGGTCAAGGAGGCCATCGTGTATAATGGCGGATGCACCGAGAAACGTGCCTCGTTTGTCTCTGCAGATCATCGCTGATGCTGCCGATCGCCGATCTTGTCCCAGGAGAAGGAGAGGTGGGCCGGTCGTGCGCTAGTTCTCGGCCTAACCAGGGCCGATCTACATCTTCTAAAAAAGGCTGATCTACTTATAGTGATATAGCCTTCTCACACAAGCCTTCACAACTCTAGCAGTCCCTGCTAGGAATCTCCCCTCTCGCTAGGGTTAACTTTCCTCTCGGCGGCGGCGGCACCCACCACCGTAGAGACTACGATCCCCTCCCCCCTCCTTCACCGCAGCAGTCAGCTGGGGCCGTCGGTCCCAAAGCTACGCAACGGGAATGGGGCAAAGTAGGGAACCACCACCCGTAGAAAAACCTCTCGGGCGAGAGATCTAATGGCTTCAGGCGCTTCAGGCTCAAGGTCAGCTACCACTGAGTTGGAGGCGATGATGGAAGAATTAGGGCTCAAAGAGGATGATTTGCAAGATGTGAAGGTGGGTGATGATGAGATACCCGCAAAAGCAACTAGATGGATGGTCCTCGCCCATGTGCACACGGATAAAACCTACAGTTGATACTGGTTCTTCAGGAACATGCGAGCAACGTGGGACTTGACACAAGATGTGAACACTCGCCCGCTTGAAGATAATCTGTACTCCCTGCAGTTTGCTTGTCTCGGTGACGGAGAGAGGGTAATGGAGGAAGGCCCCTAGATGTTCAAGGGTAAGGCAGTGGTGATAGCTCATTATGATGGCCTCACTAAGCCATCCACAATTGCCCTTGATAAGATTGACATATGGATTCAGATCCATGACTTTCCTGAGGGTTTCTTCTCCAAGATTAAAACCCTAGCTTCCACGGTTGGGGAGTACATCTATGCAAACCTGGTGCTGTTAGGAAAGAACACCTTGCCGAACAAAAACACAAATGTGCGAGTTGGCAGGCCCCAAGGTGGGCTGCGCCAGGCGCAATGAGTCTCTTGGTCTGGAACTGTCGTGGGGCTGGCAAATCCGCGACAGTCAGAGAGCTTCGTGACATGATGAGGCAACATGCCCCCTCGATTCTTTGTATCCTTGAAACATAGATTGAGGGATCTCGTGTCAAAAGTTTAGCAGGTTCTTTAGATTTCAATAAAAGCTTCACAGTTAGTAGTTCAGGCCGAAGTGGAGGTCTAGGAATTTTTTGGAATTGAGAATAGTAAAGCTGAGCCTAATCCCTACTCTCTCATGAATTAGGCATTTCTGACCGCTGATTTCGTTTGTTAAAGGTTCCTGGCCGTCTGATCTACAGTTGACGCTATGTTTGCCGCGAACTGGGCCTAAAGTTGTAAGGGCAGCTACTCCCCGTAGCTATTTTGGAGGCATGTGGTTAATTGGGCCATTTTTTTCTT